>NC_068355.1:158638309-158743309 GCF_020536995.1 Dreissena polymorpha
GCAGATTTCGTGGAGAAATCCGGCGTTATCGAAGCCCTGAAACAACAGATTGATCTGCGGTCTAAACGTGAGTAAACATAATAAAGAACATTCACCTCTATCGCAACCCACGATTAATGTCTTCTTTTGATTACTTTTGCTAAAACCATAAAACAAATAAAGTTACATTCACATATTTTGTCGTTTTCGCAATGTCAAAGGCTGCAATAACTGGTATATTTCTTATTTCAGTTGGTCAACAAAAACCATTAATTTCACCAAATACATCTCGTCAAAACCTCCCACAGAAAGGTTTGTTCGTGGAGTTCAACTAGATTTGACTGATCTTAGTTTTTGTATTTGGTGTGTTCAAAAGTGTATATGCTTATTTTGTCGTAATCTTATTCTTTTACCAGTTCCACAGCCAAATGCCGTTATTGAAAAGCGCCGTCGTGTCCCTACTCCGCCACCAGAAATGGGGACCATAGCAGCGCCAGTCAGAGGTTACTTTCGCCGTACCTCTTCTCCCCCACCACCACAAATTGGATTTCAAAATAAAACCCCACTTTCGAGCCAAAGGGCAATTTCAGACATAGAAGATGCCCCACCCCCAGTTCCAGCAACGTGTTCTTCCTCCCCCATCACCAGAAATTGAGCCAAGGGGCCATTTCAGCCTCAGTAGAATCTGCTGACGTTGTTCAACTACCACAGTTTCAAGACGTCGTTTCGTGCGCCCACTATCTGGCAAACGACACATGTTCCCCAGTAATAAGGTGAGTACGCGGAACTGGCATACAAATCCGTGTTTCATGTTTATTTATTATACTGCGGTCGCCACGTTTTATAACTTTATAAATGTACAATAAATAAATAATAAATTATTACCTTTAGCATTGAAGAATTATGGCAATTGTGAAAATAGATAAATCTGTTTGAATCGACGTTCAACGGTAGTACATTGATATCACAATAGCAGCATTTGACAAAAACGCTTAAATACACTAATTTCGAAGTAAGTTATTACTCAAACGTAGATACAGTATATTAACATGACTATTTAAATACACATACGAGGAACGTGAAGTTTATTAGTAACATTTGATTTGACTAGAAGTAAAACGTCTGTTCAATGCTTCAATACGGAATATGATGTTTGAATACTGCAGTGACAAAACAGGGAGTTTTTACCGTTATTCACGAATAGGCGAAGCGAAATACGAATACAATGCGCAATCTTAAGTTGAAAGGAGTTTCACCAAAAGCTGACTCCTTTATTACTTGCAATTCAATAAGTGTGAAGTGTTATAAAGTGGTTATATGTGGTTTTCGTAATGCTTTCTTTAAAAAAAAATAAAAATATTGTGATACAAATGATATCTTTGAAGGATTCTAATGACTCGTCGCTCGAAGGGTTGCCACCAAGAAAAGCGTACACCTCGAGCGAATTGCAGACTCCGCAACTTCTAGGTAGGTTAATTCAAAACGCGCAACATTGTAATGTAAATTTTGTGTCGAAATGTTGTATTACCTTTTCATTTGCGTTTCTTTTCACTTCTTACTTAAAACATGAAAATGTGTAGATATAATATTAAACTTTTTAACAATACATACTCCCCATAAGCTGTTGAAAATACATTTGTACTTTTTCGAAACTTTATTTCTTTATTAGTATTAGTATAACTAAATCTCTCTGGGTTACAATCAATCTGTCAAATAAAAACTTCAGGAGAATATTACCAATCTCTTTTGGTAAAATATCTAGCCCATCCCCGACAAAATTACTCAATTGTCAAGTAAACTATGAACATTTTGTAATTGACTAATCCGAAACATTCATTTATCCGTTTCCGTGTTTTAGGTCGTTTATATTTTTAACAATCTTTGTTAAAATAAGTGAACATTGTTTCATTTTCACTATGCTGCATATAGGCTTTCGTTTTCATTAACTTAAATGAATTGTACTTTTTATCGGAAGATTGCGAGGAACTTGCCAGTGAGGAGTTATATGAGAGTGACGATACGGACGATAGCGATGAAGTCACAGGATGTGACTTCGTAGACGAATGGTCTGATTAGTGACAACATGCAGAATACATATTTAGCAGAACTGATTATTTCATCACATTTTGCTCTCTTAATACGCGTTAAATTTATTTGCTAGTGTGCGTTTTTTTATTTTCCCCTGCCGCGAAGCGAGGGCGTATTAGATATATGCCCTTCGTCCGTACATCCGTCCGCCAGTCCTTCAATTCGCAACTCTTTTTGCAACAATTTTATTTCCGCTTAATATCTCCTGTTCCCGTTGCCGAATATTCATAAAACTTGCCTCGCACGTTTGAGGCATTGACACGATGTTTAGAAGACACGAGTCAATCACGCCGGCTGAAGGTCACTGTCGTTATTGAAAGTCTAATCCTCCACTGTACTTTCCGATGCATATTTTTTGTCAAGTCAATATCTCAAACTAACAGATTTTGGATGAAACTTGCCTTAAATGGGAATTTAGACAGATGGCACATGTCAGTCATGCGAGCTCAATGTTAAAGTAATCATCCAAATGTGAGCTTCCATTTTACTTTCCGCTTCATGTCTCCTATACATTGTCAATGACATCATGAAACATGTCTCAAATGGTGTGATCATTTAGATAATGTGCAGAATGCATGAGTCAGTAATGTTGGCTTCAGTTTAAGATAATATTTCAAGTTAAAAGGTTTGAGCTTTACATTCAACGTGTGGAGACTGTGTTATGGTTATTGATACGGTCAATCGTGCTGCCTTCTTTGTTCGTATTGAAAAATCTTATTCACATCACCAATACTCATCGAAGAATGTTCATGCAACGTTAATGTCATTTAAGTGATGTCCAGAAATCATGTGTCAATCATGCTGGCTAAAATCAAGGTCATCACTTTCAGGCCAATATTATATAGCTGTGTCATTAGTTGTCGGTCACTGAAGAAGGGCATTTCATGCAACTGAGTATTTTTACTTTAGGTATATTTAAGGAACGTGTGTTCAGTTTTAGAACGTGTATTTGTTATGGCTACAAAGGTAATGCATTTAAATATTGATATAAATACCATATAATTTATCATATGTTGACCTTTTGTCTCATTGTATTCCTTTATCATAGATGTATAGAAAATGTACTGCTACAATATTTTATTTCAATAAATGAAAATAAAGCAGGTACAGATTATTATTTATTGTGATAAATGTGTTTGTTAATGTCTGTTGTTGGTTTGCTAGAAAATACTCACTTAGAATTATATGCCGCAACTGGCTTATTACGTAAGGATTATCAGAAGATACGTCAAGCAGGTGCGATAGCTAAGGGGAATACATATTGCTCTCTTTAGCCATTATATTTTAACAAAATCAAAATAGGTTGGTAAAGAATTACCCCCAAAATGTATATGTGTGACTTTTTGTTTCGAAATGAAAACTTACGAAATATGACTTAAAATGGCATCGGCATTTTTTCCACAAAAAAACAAATTAAAGCATTTTTTTGGAATTTGTAAACACCAACGAGATATTTCTGTAATAACATTTTAAATCTAAACAGTTTCCGACGACAATATTTTCAAGTGTCTAATGAAAAAATGCCAGACGAAACATCAATTTGTGTATAAATAAAGAGGAATGATTCAAGCACTGTGTTCAAAATAATTGCATAAAGAAAATTGCTTCTTCCTCCGGCAAATTGTTTGTTGACGGGGTTGGGCAACCATTTCAGCAACGTTGGAATAATTGTGAAAGATTGGTCTTATGTAAAGTAAGTTAAGATTAAGTGAATGGGCGATATGTCGTTTGAGGATTTTTCTATAAGTTGGTCTGACGACAATGAGTGTCAACGGAGCGGTTCTATCCAAACAACGTTAAAGAAGGGGTAAATACAACATATTTTGTGAATGTACTAAGAAGTTCTAACAGTAGTTTGGTGAAAATATGTTAGTCGGGTCAATATATGAAAAAAAATGCTACAAAAGGTATTTTATAACTGATCTTGGTAGGGTTGGAGGTCCTATATAAATATCAAAAGTTTACCAAAATCTGACCATCGGAAAGTTGTCTTGTTTTCATGATGGCGTCCAAGATGGCCGCCATAACCTATTGATTATGATAAATACGTGACTTTCCACTCAAATTTGATGATTTGTGTGTCTTTACTTAGGTTGTTGTTGTTTTTGTTGTGTTTTTTTTGGGGGGGGGGGGGGGGCAAAGAACACAATAAGATAATTAAACATTAGTCAGTGTAATTTGAAAATTTTCATTTCTATGTAAACATCTAAAACCATCTGTTGCACTGGTACAAATCAATTTTTCAGACCGCACATATTGTTCAACTTGAACCAGCATACGTGTCCTGTTTGAGACTACGCCTGTGTCGTATAAAAGACGTTTTGAAAAATTACCTCCCTTGATGATAAGTTCTTCATTTGCATTGCTTGAAAATTACACAGTGAAATCAAATGGAGGCAAGGAAACTACAATTTTCTTTGTTATTGTTGTAATTATACGGTATTGAAATCCGTCTGCAGGTATAATTAACTTTTAATGCATGTGATTTTGTAAAAAAACAACAACAAAGAATCCTTCTTTTTTTTCTTTTAACCAGTAATGAAAGAGTTGGTTTGTGTTAAATCTTTATACCAGGCATGAATGTAAAAGATCATTTTAATAATATCATCTTCTAAATGCAGCACCGTTATTGTAATTTCCTCATTTAAAGAAATGAACAGTAAAGATAAGTAAAATGTAAGTGACTGGGTGTTGGGGAAATAGAGAAGAAGAATTCATTTGTTATTATTGTTATCGTAAGTGTGCAATAAACAATTTTCAAGTTTTGTTTTAAATATTTACACCCAGTACAGCCTTGTATAAAGTATCCATTCCGATATTGAAACTTGAGCGTCATAAACAACAAAATATAAATACGGACCACCATTGTACAAACATATCAGTCTTGTGTGTTCTTAACACATTTTGTTTTCTAAAGCTTACAAGTGTCAACATAGCCACTTTATTGGGCCTATTATGTTTATATTGCATCAATTTAAATCAGGGCAGTAAGCAATCAATTAGTGTCTCTTTTTTACATAAATGATTTAAGAATAAGTGCTAACACAAGATCAATGTATAATGTGCAAGGAGGAGATGGAGGGTTCCAGCAATGATTGCTATTCAGTGGAAGGGCGTGAAGGGAATAAATGAAACTATAGACCGTTCCATAATCGATAAATTGACCGCCGCCATGTTGTCAGTCACGTGACTGTCCGCCATTACACTGCTGCTAACTTGTGCGAGTCTGCGAATCCAAAAGCCAAAGACGTAGAGAATACCCGCTTCACCGTTGTCGGATAAAAAAATTACTTAATGAATTAATGTGAGGCGATTATCACATTTTTGTTGTATAAATGATTGTTTGAAGTTGAGATTGATTGTTACAAATAAAATGTTTAAAATGCTTTCGTGTATTTGTTTTTTATCTGTAATCAAGTGGTAATCATCGGCGAAAATTTGCCGGTTCAGTCGCTTATACTATGTCTTTGATTAGACTTGTTACTTTTAACGTTTCACAAACAATTCACGCATGTATTGTTGTGTTGATTTTAATAGCCGCAACATCAAGCAGATTATATTTTAATTAATATCATAAAAGATTCTCGCGCAATTAATTACCGCTAATTGTTTGTAATTGATCTCATTTGGTAAAAATCTACATTCCAAAATCATTACATATTATATTAAGTATGATATTTTTGATACGCCTTCCATTATTTTTCTTGTTCAAACTGATATCAGAGATAAAAAATTGTGGTTTGGATTTATATTTATTTTTTTAGATGGAATTTTGTCACGTTAAAAAACGAGCTTTTTATCATGAGAGAGTGATATTGATCTTGACGATATTTTATGTGATTATTTGGAAGATGAAGAGAATGCGATCTATGTGATATATCTATATTTTCATCTTTGAATCATTTAACAGCTATAAAGCTAAAATACTAAAAATTGTATTTTATAGGTCTTTGAAGTAACGCAAAACATATGGATAACGACACCAAATGTTTAGTCAATTAATCCACACACAAAAAACTCCGATAAAAAACACCTAAATAATATTTCAAAAATGTATTATAAAGCGCCAAACGAATTTATTAATACATTTATTTGCAACTTTAAAAACGCGGCATAAGCATCAAATTAAAGATTATCTGAAGACTGAAAGGCCGACAATTTGACACAATAAAGAGCTCTATGCATAAGCCGTAATATTTTTTTGCAGAAAAGCTTCAATAAATTACAATAGTTATACATCTAATTATAAAAATATAATTATCAATGGCATGAGGACGCTAGTATGATAAATAAATGAGTGTTAGAAAGTGTTAGGAGTGCTTTGAAAATAAACATACTTGTACTACAAAGCCATATTAAAAGCAAAGGACATGACAGTTTTTACATGTAATTTTAATTTGATGGGTTTTGTACAAAGACAGACGCTATTGAGGAATATTAACATACAACTGAAAAAACACAACTTCATATGATGCAAATTGAACTGTGTACTCATGTATATTGAAAACTCGTTACTAGTGAGTATGAGTGACACATATCTAACATTTTAACACACATATATTTATATACATATATATTTTTTCAAATATTTTTTACCTCTGTTTGGTGTCAAATGTAATTTATTGTTTTATGATATCGTTCGTGCATTGCCGTAACATCAAATCTTCATACGGAATGACGTAGTTTTAATTAACCGATACCCGCTAAATACGTTAAATGTTTTATTTTTATATATTTTTTTAAATACTTTATTTTTTCATAAATTAAACGGGCTAGTATCTTTACGGTGTACAATTTCTGATATTCTATATTGGACATAACTTTTAATTTGTAAAATATGTAACACATCTTATTTACGCAACTGTTAAGTATGTCGGAGGTAAATTATCTTACCAAATGACTGCTTAATACTCTGGTCCAGGAAGATGAGACATGGTGGCATCATCAATTGTGTTTAATGACCAGACTGTCATCTGCTACCCAGTGTGGTTTATGATACCATGTGATTAGTTAAGTCTGGACAATATCTGATCAAAACGAGATAATCGGATTATGCAGAACAAAGGGGCAATTAAACACTGGAATGCAAAGGCATACACGATTTAAAAATTGATGCAAATAATCAAATGAAAAATATTGCATTTGATTTAATTAAATGCTTTTTTTAATGTGTCAATGTGTTAGTTTTCCACGACAACCAAGACCATGTAATGACGGCCTTAGAATTTAGAAAGAAATTCATCCGTTGAATAATCGGTGCCCTCTTATATATGTTACCGATTGTTAAGCAGCAGTGTAATGGCGGACGCGGAGAGAATTCAGGGGAGATAATTATGTAATGACTAAATTATGGAACGGTCTATAGTGAAGCGGGAGGACGATCTTGTAATAGAGGTTGCAATTAAAGTTCGCAAAACATGTCGTCAGCAGTACACAAATTATAACAATTTTAGAGGTCTGTGATTCCCGTTCAGATGAGTAGGGATTTGCTGTTAAGGGACAGATTGAATATTGTTTACGATATTTACATGCAGCAGACTTTATAATCATTCATGTAGTGCACATTATCGGTCTTTCAAATCTGTGCCAATAGAGTTTCAAAATACCCCCGATATCAAACGCAAACAAATCTGGTCGTCCTAAAGATGAAGATAAGTGTGACAGAGAAAGCTGGTTAGAGGGCTTTGTTGGGCAATTTTCTTATTGGAAAGTGCCTACACAGCCAGCTTATAGCCGAAATGACACAGTTAGATCCCGAGATGAAGATACTGCTCAAAGTGCGATACAGGATTTCCACAAAGACTCAAATGAGGCGCGCATCAAAAGAAATTCTGATCGCGAGAAAATGCAGACAAAGATTACGCCTGTCTCATTCTACACAGCTGATAATACTCTGAAAAACATTGTCAATGGGATTGTAGCTGGGTCAGATTAAAATATTCATGCATTTGAGACGGTTGGTAACAAGATCATAATAGATATCAAAGAAAAGTCTGCTTCTGATCCTGTCGATGATCCTGCCCTTCTGTTCGAACTTTTCCTAGTAGTGTCAAAATATGAAGATCTTCCCTTGCAGACATACTGTGGTATGAACTGAGGCCACATACTCCTGCCCTCTTTTAAGCCAAGATCATACTTCTTAAGGGAGACAATGCTCAGATCGCTTAGACAATTTGAGGCAATCCTGTAGATGCATCATGTGAGGCTGTGATGAACAGTATTCCTGTAACGGATTGTTACGTGCTTGAGTGTGACTTTTGCTCTATCGTTTACCATGGAAAAAGGGCAACACATATAGCTCAGTCTTATGCCGTTTTTGCAGTAAAGCATTACGGAAAAGCGGCAGTGGTGTTCTATGGTTACGGAGACGACCCTTCTATCAAAGATAGCACACGCCAAAGACCAGAAAATAACGTGAACCCTATCGTGAGAATGCTCATGCAAAAAGGATGCCCGTTTGTCTTTTTACAAAAACAAGGCAGGCATGATTACTTTGATAAGCTTAGCTCATACAAAATATAGAGATGTCATGTCGGTTTGTAACCAGGCGATGAAGACGTTGATATTGTGTAAGCAACAGTAGGACGATCCCGTCATAGCACCACAACCTTGGTGAGGCTTCAGATTTGCTCGTCTTACTCTAGCATTGCTCCGAACGGGACAATAAGACCATCTCCTTCCGCTCTTACGTAAACAAACAGTCAAAGGAACACACATTGTATGATGTTAACCTTTTAGAACTAAATTTGATGAGATAAAGTTTGCAATGAGTTGCAGTGATTCAGCTTTAAGAAAACTCGGCATCTGTAAAGACAGTCTTTCAGAAATTAATAAAACCTGCCCCTATCATGAAGTCATGTGCTGGGTCATCCCTCCTTCACACCAAGTCTCTAGATGAAATATCAAGTCTTAACAACAGCTTGATAGTGGATCTGTTTGGTTGTAAGCCCAATCATTCCTTAGAATCACTGCGCCATACTATGTTCACAAAAATAGTGGCTACTGCCGAAACATTCGTCCTTCCTGAGCGAATTCCACTAACATCGCATACTGTAACAGCGGTATTCCATAGCAAACGCGCATATTATCAAATCATCGTATGGATTGGGATGGCACATAATATGAAACCGATAGAATGGGGATGAGACAGGGCAATGACCAGTTAATTCCAATCATGACTCAGAACAATGCTGCACCTGATTAATTATTTGAACTGATTATAACTGATCTTTAAGATGTAAATCCTCTTGATGCAGCTCTAGATGCTATGGACTCCCCTCCACTGCTGTATGTGGCCATTGCCAAACTGAAAACTGTGCTAATGCAATTAATTCACAAGAGGTGAGAACTGAGGAGGAGGAGGAAGACACCGACAATTTAACGCTCTTACAAAAAGCTATGTACAAATGTGATTGTGTATCAGGTACTAGTGGACAGCTGAATGTCTTAAATTGGATTTCGTGATTATTCAACTTCTTAGTTGTATCAAAAATTCAATAAAGTGTTCCTGAGCTCCGCAACTACAGTGTTTGACATAACAATCATTAAGTTTTAGTAAAAAGTTATGGACGTATTGTCCTTCGTATTGTGTCGGTGGCTTTTTGGCAAAATGTTGAATTTCTTGGTAATTTTATGTCTGATGATATGTATGTGTTATGTGTCCCCTGAAACCTAGGTATGGCCACCAAAATTTTGGGGGGTCAAAGTGTATACTGACCCTAATAAGTTCACAGATTTTAGTTTCGCCGTTGGCGGCCATGCTTTTAATTTAGCGCTCAATGCAGACAATTGCCGACGCTTTAATCAATTTTATATAATCAACATCTTTAGCAGAAAACATCCAAACAACATGATACAAACGATGGTTTTGAAGCGCTATTAAACTGAATTACGACAGACAATAATTCAATTCACAAAACGAAATGGCATTTGAATAAGATTTGGCTTAAGTACAAAGACGAATGCGTTCTGGGACATTGCATAGATATTAACAATATTGTTTTCAAAAGGCCACCGATTATTTGGAACTGACTGCCATAAAAGATAACTAAACATAAAAAATGCAATTGCATAAGACTCTTTACATTCTTTTATCAATATGTATGTAGTCAATACCCATCAAAACGTCAAAATTTGATGACATTACAACGCTTTAAAATGTTGTTTTACGAAACGATCAATCATGTAGTATGCAATGGGTTAAAATTCATCTAATTAGTGTTCCTTTTGTATATTAAGAAGAGCTTAAGTGAAATGTTCACGAAGAGAATTAAATGCTGAAGTTTGTATACTTTAATGCGAATCTTTAGTGATCAGTGAAAACGTATGCAAGTGTAAACAATGAAGGTTTGACTTCGTCTTTAGGTGTCATTAAGAAAAATACACAGTTGTATGTGATATATGATGTCAAACTTTTATTTAAGTTTAATATTTATTCTAACTGGAGAATTGCGGCGAACATTTTCAATGTATAAATAATATTCACTGTTCAATAACACTTTTATTCGGAAATTTTACATACAGCGTTTTGCAAAGATGAAAAGTACTTTTAAAAATGTGTTACTGTAAAGAATTAAAATATTATTGATATAGTAAATATGTCGATAAGAATTCAAAAAGGAATGAACATCTGCCGTGTACAACTCATTAATAATTTCAATATCTCATAAAATGTTTTACTTACAATAAATTAAGATTTTGCTATCAGAGATATTCAAACGTTTAATGTAATTTATTAAAAATGTTGAAATGTGAATTGCTATAGTTTTTATCAACACATCAATTCAATAGTCGTTATGTAACGGTGCAGCACTCGCTGCATTTATATTTGTAACTTAAATAAAACTAGATCATAATTTGAGAAGCACATTTTATTTTTGCGTGAAAAAGTATTTCATTGTAACTTATCATTGTATTTTATTAGTGTTCTGTATTATAATTAACAATTGAAGCACTCGGCCATGATATACTTTTATTTTACATAAACCATGCGAATTTACACATACATTTATTTTGCAAACAATTCCTTTCAAAGAAGCTACGTGCATAAACAAATTAAAGTATACAAACTTCAGCATTTAATTCTCTTCGTGAACATTTCACTTAAGCTCTTCTTAATATACAAAAGGAACACTAATTAGATGAAGGTCGCCGTGGTGTATTGGATATGGTGTCCGCCTAGCGACCGGGAGGTACTGGTTCTAGGCCCAGGAAACGGACTCGAGAGCATTTATATAAGCCTTAGGCTTTCGATGCAATCGAGCGAAAATAAATAGGTTTAAACTAAACTAAA
This sequence comes from Dreissena polymorpha, assembly GCF_020536995.1. Taxonomy (NCBI): domain Eukaryota; kingdom Metazoa; phylum Mollusca; class Bivalvia; order Myida; family Dreissenidae; genus Dreissena; species Dreissena polymorpha. The sequence goes on from NC_068355.1 coordinate 158,649,669, forward strand.
CAAATTAGATATCTGAAATGACTTGATTGTATTTTGACATGTTCGTTACCACCGGTAACGTTTTATGTTATGATAAAATGGTAAAACCAATTAATATAAACTATTTGAATTAATTGAACGAAACGCAGGCGTGAAATCCAAATCGGTTGAAACTTTTAAAATGTTGTACAGTGCATTACTATAAATCGACAAGTGCCATATAGGCTCTTACTCCCCGGGCAAATAGTTTCTTCAACACACCACTATTTTATGTAAAAATGCACCGAAACATTATTTGCTGAAAAGACAAATTTATATCATCCTGTTATTAATTTCAAATACTTTTAGAGTTCATTTGCATTCCTTTTTTCTACCGAAGAATAAGTGCATGCATTTAGTAACGAACATATCGGTTACTGAATCATGCATTTATGAAATTATCAGTCAACAATATCCAATCGGACTCACATTAAAATGGCTTATTATTAAAAACCTGTAAAACGTGTTAGAATCCTAATTGATCCTGTGCTTGCTGTTGTTTTTTCTCATCGCGTTAGTCTACAGCAGTGTACTATATCACCAATTATAGATTAAACATTTTGAATTGATATGACATCCTGAAACTTATCAACTTAGAACACTACAATAAGTCAGATGCTTTAAGATTTTGTTTGTTAATTATGCCAAAGCTGGCAAATACAAAATAAGTTACGAACATGTTAGCAGATTTTCTGTCCTCACTTTGTTCTGAAGCTAAACATATGCCAGTAACTATAATTTCAAGTAAGCTTGTAAACATTTGGAAAGTTGTATTCCTCAAATATATGGTGCTTTATGTATTTTTACTACCATTATCACACTTAAAGTGTAACTGTGTGTGTCTTTGATTAGCGACAGTAACGAACATGTAAAATTTGAGCCCAAGCCGGACTTTAAAAATATATATTCAAGTAACAATATGAATAATTGTTACTCGCAGATGGTATCGTGTTATAATCATACATTTATAAATGAAAAACAACAACAGTCGTCTTTAAAGAACAGTAGAACAGAACTGAATATAAAACGAGTATTAAGCAAGCTAAATTTAAATATTATAATAATCAAACCAAAAAATGGAAGATGGAAGATATAAAAATGCCAAACTATATTGGAAAATGTTAAAAAAGTCTTCTGGCTTACACATATCAAACAATTATTTAAGTATTAATAAGCCAGATAGCGTGATTTTTTTTCACCTGTGAACTTTGTGTGAAACACTGAGTTTAGTATTATTGTTTAGGAATTAAATATACCTATATCAATACAGGAAATCAAAAAGGTTAGAACCGAAATAAGCCCATAATATATATATATATATATATATATATATATATAATTATATATACTCATATTTTATATCATGGTAAACAGTTGTATTGTGCTTTTATAGATTTTACTTAGGCACATGACAATGCCGGGTTAATTTATGGTATAAATTGATAACATTAGGTATTCGGAGTCCTGAATTGGCTATAAAGAGATCGATGTGTAATGCAATTAAATCCAAAGTTAAACATTGTAACGAATTAAGTGATAATTATGCATGATTGGAGTTTGGCAGGGTGAATGTTTGTCCCTAATTTTATGTTCTATGTATTTTAATGACTTATAGTTAAAATTTTACATAAAAGGAAGGTATTGATCAGGTATTGATGTCAATGCCTTTAAAAATGTCCCTTTTACGTTATACGGATGATATGATTATGTCCAGTAACACAGCAAAAAGGAATAGATTTACTGCAAGAAACTTATTGTAAACACTGAAAAAACGAAAATCATCATTTTCAGAAAAGGTGGGCGACAAACTTCTAACCACTTAACTATAACGATAAAGGGATTGACATTAAAAGTAAATTAAATATCTCTGACTGTTTTTACGCCCGAAGATTCCTTTTCGGAAACACAAACTACACTTTCAGGAAAGCATTGAAAGCTTTTTTAATGAATAAATATGATATTTCTGTGAGTCATAAATTAAATCTCAATAATATACTTATATTGCAAATGTTGAACTATGGCAGAGAAGATTTGGGTTTTGCTAATAGTCCATTGAACGTGTTCATATGCAATTTTGTAAACAAATCCTCAGTGTTTAAAGAGGTTCACTAAATTATTAAGTATATGGCAAACTTGATCGTCTTACTTGCCAAGGTGCCAGATTTGTTAATATTATTAAGTATTGGATTGGGTTTACTAGAACATCAGACAATAAGAAAGACTATTTAATGTTGGTTAATGATTGAAATGTTCATTCTAATAAAATCTACTGGTGTTCATTACTTTAGGACTTGCTTAATGTAACCTAAGATTTTAAGAGGCAAGGCTTTTTCAAGATTTTGACGATGATAAGGAATTTATTTCAAATGTTGAACAAAGATTAAATAATAATTTAATTAACAACTGGAGAGATTGTGCAACTCAAGCAGAGCCAATTTTTATAAAAAGAATGCAGTTTTTAAATGTCAGCCCATTTTAGATTTGTGCACAATATAAAACTTTCGAATAGGTTTTTCTAAATTAAGATGCTCTTAATTCACACATGATAACATGTAGAAAGTGAAAGATGGGCCAAACCTGTTCCCGTTCCTACAGGCGACAGATTTGTGTGTGTAATACATTAAATTACGAATGCCATTTTGTTTTAGAGTGTATCATGTATTCAGAATTAAGATCTCGGTATATTACAGAAACCGACCTAACATGATCACATTGTTTGAATAACTAACGATTGAAAATAAAACGTTGCTGCACAAATTATGCTGTTACATATATGAATCATTTTAGTTAAGGATAGTTATACATATGTATCGTATTGATCTATATACGTGTTAAATGGTCATTTTATTGTTTTGTCATAACTAAGTTTGAACGCCTCTTATCAATTGTCATTATCTTATTAATGAATGGTATATTACAGTATCGAGCATATTGATGAATGTTTTCTACAACAATATGGCTGTAATGTATTAAAGGAATTGTAATGATTGAGTTACGGATACTTTTTATCAGATTTAATCGCTGTACTCACAACTGTTATATTTGTATAAAGCATACTGAATGACGTTTTGACCACCTATATTTTTATTTCGTAGCTGGTCTGTATATGGTTCATTAAATGCCTGTCAATCAAAATTAAACATCATTATAAAAATTATTTTAGTGTTGCGTGTATGTTTATCTACATACACACGGTGTATAACACAGTCCCCCACTCGGATGAAAACGCTAAATCGGTACCCCTCTGGGATGCGGTACTGGTCATTCTCGGATAAAAACATGGTTTTGTATTGATGGTCATCCACAAAGCTTTCTAATGAAAATTCAATCTGCATATTATTAGGTTATTTTGATATGCTGTTATAAAGAAAAGTTTTTGATTTTTAAATACTAGCTTTCATGCTTGTTGGAATGGTCAATTTACTGTTATTTTCTTTTGTAATATGTTTATTATTTACTTGTCACAGACTTGGAATTATAAGGGTAAACCATCAAACATAAGAACATCTTAACAAACACACTGTGTCCACAATAAAACAAGAGCACCGCCTTGCGGGTGCAGACCGCTCATCTATTTTCTTTTTAAAGGTGAAGGGACTCTCATTTTCAATCACAAAGGAGGGAGGGGTGGAGTGAAGAGGGGTGCATTGTGTGGGGGTGTGGACATTTATTACATTATCTTCCAAAAATGCGAAAAAAAGGGAAAAAATTTAGGGGGGGATTCGGGTGGGGGGAGGGGGATTCTTGGGTGCGATGGTTGTAAGGTATTTCAAACATAAAATAATAAAAATAAATATATATAATAATATATAAATTGGGGGGGTGAGGTGGTGGGGGGGGGGGGTATAGTGTGAGGGTGTGGTGGTCATTTGTGAGATGATCTTAAAAAAAAAGCAGCAAAATTTCATAATTTGACCTTGAGAGTCAAGGTCATTCAAAGGTCAAGGTAAAATTCAACTTGCCAGGTACAGTAACCTCATGATAGCATGAAAGTATTTGAAGTTTGAAAGCAATAGCCTTGATACTTAAGAAGTAAAGTGGATCGAAACACAAAATTTAACCATATATTCAAAGTTACTAAGTCAAAAAAGGGCCATAATTCCGTAAAAATGACATCCAGAGTTATGCAACTTGTCCTTTTACTGTACCCTTATGATAGTTTGCGAGTGTTCCAAGTATGAAAGCAATATCTATGATACTTTAGGGGTAAAGTGGACCAAAAACACAAAACTTAACCAAACTTTCAATTTTCTAAGTATAAAGGGCCCATAATTCCGTCCAAATGCCAGTCAGAGTTACATAACTTTGCCTGCACAGTCCCCTTACGATAGTTAATAAGTGTTGCAAGTATGAAAGCAATAGCTTTGATACTGTAGGAATAAAGTGGACCTAAACACAAAACATAACCAAATTTTCAATTTTCTAAGTATAAAAAGGGCACATAATTCTGTCAAAATGCCAGTCAGAGTTACATTACTTTGCCTGCACAGTTCCTTATGATAGTTAGTAAGTGTTGCAAGTATGAAAGCAATAGCTTTGATACTTAAGGAATAAAATGGACCTAAACACAAAACTTAACCAAAATTTTCAATTTTCTAAGTAAAAAAAGGGCACATTATTCTGTCAAAATGCACGCCAGAGTTATCTAACTTTGCCTGCCCAGTCCCCTCATGATAGTAAGTAAGTGTACCAAGTTTGAATGCAATAGCATTGATACTTTCTGAAAAAAGTGGACCTAAACGCAAAACTTAACCAAATTTTTCAATTTTCTAAGTATAAAAAGGGCACATAATTCAGTCAAAATGCACGCCAGAGTTATCTAACTTTGCCTGCCCAGTCCCCTCATGATAGTAAGTAAGTGTACCAAGTTTGAATGCAATAGCATTGATACTTTCTGAGAAAAGTGGACCTAAACGCAAAACTTTACCGGACGCCGACGCAGACGCCGACGCAGACGCCGACGCCAACGCCAAGGTGATGACAATAGCTCATAATTTTTTTTCAAAAAATAGATGAGCTAAAAATAAGATCCAATATTCAGAAGCATAGTTGATTAGCTCCAACATCCAAGATTAATTTATTTTTATATTTATAATAATTGTATATATTTTCTCGGTGTCTTGTACATAACCTTTTTGGGAACTCATGAAATAATATATATAAACAGCTCTCCGAGAAAACCAGACTTGATGGATGTGCATGAAGAGTCGTACCACATTATCCTGTGCAGTTCTTACAAGCTAATCAGGGTCGACACTATCCGCCTAGACTGGATTTTAGTGTAGAAGAGACTTCCTTTAAATTAATGAAAAATTCCATAAAAGCAGAAAGTGTTGTCCATGATTAGCCTGAGAAGACTGCAAAAGCTAATCTGGGACACACTTTAAGGACATGCATCAAGCCTGGTTTCCCCAGAGTGCGCCTCATATCTACTTGTTAAGAACTAAAAATTCAGTAATAACTTAAATTTAGGCGTCTTCTTCCTAGGCTAGATAGATGTCATACTTAAATCGTGACAAATCAGCCATAACTTTTATTTGTTGTAACAACTTAAATTTGACAATTAATAAACTAAATAAAATGTAAATAATAGGTTTATTTTATAAAAAGACTACACAATATACACAAAGAAGAAGACATAATGACAAAGTTAACAAGAGCACCGCCTTGCGGGTGCAGACCGCTCATCTATTTTTCTTTTAAAGGTGAAGGGACCTATCTCAATACTTCAATCACAAAGGAGGGAGGGGGTGGGGTGGGTGTGTGGCCATTTATTACATTATCTTCAAAAAATGCAAAAAAAATATTTTTTTTTTAGGGGGGGGGGTATTCTTGGGTGGGATGGTTGGATGGTATTTCAAAAATAAATTAATTAAAAAAAAATAATTTGTTTTTTAACCATGTTTCCAAAAAATTATTTTTTTTTTTTTTGGGGGGGGGGGGCGGTGGGGGGTATAGTGTGAGGGTGTAGTCATTTATTAGATGATCTTTAAAAAAAAAATGAAAAAAAAAATGAAAAAAAAACATTTTGGGGGGGTTATAATTCTGGGGTGGGGTGGGGGGGGGGCTTGGGGGATGGTTTGGGTGGAGTCTATTGTGGTATGTCAGGTAAGAGTTGTTATGTCAAAGTATCAATCAAATCTAATCATAAATAAAGAAGTTATGGCAATTTTAGCAAAATTTAATTATTTGACCTTGATAGTCAAGGTCATTCAAAGGTCAGGGTAAAATTCAACTTGCCAGGTACAGTACCCTCATGTTAGCATGAAAGTATTTTAAGTTCTAAAGCAATAGCCTTGATACTTTAGAAGTAAAGTGGATCTAAACACAAAATTTAACCACATATTCAAAGTTACTAAGTCAAAAAAGGGCCATAATTCTGTCAAAATGACAACCAGAGTTATGCAACTTGTCCTATACTGTCCCCTAATGATAGTTTGCGAGTGTTCCAAGTATGAAAGCAATATCTATGATACTTTAGGGGTAATGTGGACCAAAACACAAAACTTAATCAAATTTTCAATTTCTAAGTATAAAGGGCCCATAATTCTGTCAAAATGCCAGTCAGAGTTACATAACATCGCCTGCACAGTCCCCTTAAGATAGTTAGTAAGTGTTGCAAGTATGAAAGCAATAACTTTGATACTTTAGGAATAAAGTGGACCTAAACACAAAACTTAGCCAAATTTTCAATTTTCTAAGTATAAAAAGGGCACATAATTCTGTCAAAATGCCAGTCAGAGTTACATAACTTTGCCTTCACAGTCCCCTTATGATAGTAAGTGTTGCAAGTATGAAAGCAATAGCTTTGATACTTAAGGAATAAAATGGACCTAAACACAAAACTTAACCAAATTTTCAATTTTCTAAGTATAAAAAGGGCACATAATTCTGTCAAAATGCACACCAGAGTTATCTAACTTTGCCTGCCCAGTCCCCTCATGATAGTACGTGTACCAAGTTTGAATGCAATAGCGTTGATACTTTCTGAGAAAAGTGGACCTAAACACAAAACTTAACCAGATACTGACGCTGACACTGACGCCGACGCCAAGGTGATGACAATAGCTCATATTTTTTTTCAAAATATAGATGAGCTAAAAATACACAACAATAATATACTAGTATTACTCAACTTCAATCAAGATTCATGTTAAATGGACACATACGAGTAGAAAAGTTTTTTTTGTTATTTAATAACAGACAAAGATAAAGGTTTGTAGTTAACTGTTAAGAATTGAGCTTCACATTGAACAAAGATTGTTGTTTATATGTTTTACAGTCAGAAATCAGAAATGCACTAGCGGTATGGGTAGTCCATGTTGGCAAATCAATCTCTAGTCTGACCACTCCTCATCATCAATGTCATCGCTGCCTTCATCATCGTCATCTTAAAAACACACCATACATTTATTCATTGACATCTCTCCTGTGCATTTATTCACACACAACTAGCTTTTGCAATTTGTAGCAGAAACAAGAGTGCAAACCAAATATGCAAACCAAATATTGCTGTTAATAGGTCTGTGTAATGTTAATCTGTGAATCATGCATTAATTTGTTGTAAAAACGATGGCATAGAAAATGGCAATGATATCAAACCAGGCCTTAACCAATTAACACATTCATCTCATTAAATTAAAACAAATCTTAAGTAAGGTCTGTAGGAAAGCTACCAACAAAGAAAATATCAGTGCAATACCTCGATCCATCTGAACTGAAAGTATTTGAGCAGAAACAGTTTTTCTATTTAAAGTAACAGTGACATTGATCTTGATCTGACTGGCATGAACATGCAATGCCAAGTTATTAAATGGAAAAAAATCCTATAGCAGTGACCTTGACAAAACCTGACTGGTCCCTACATGCATCTCAAGCTGGGTTTGCAGGTAAGCTACCTGTATACTATTTCGAAGTAACACCACGTTCAAAACCTAAGTAATTGAGCAGAAACTTACATTCTATTTTTAATAAGATTGTTTTTTAACTTCACCTGACCAGCCCCGAAATAATTCCAGAATAAGGTTTTTATTCAAGCTTACTAAATCTAAAGTTTTATCAAGACTAGTTAATTAACATAAACTTCTGATAATGAACGGATTAACTTATTAGAGAGCAGACAACATTAATTTGGCAAATTTCGGATCATTCAAGGGCCATAAATCAGAAGAGCATCTGGATGTTAATCACACACGATGTGGAAAAACCAACCATCTGAAAGACTTAAATATAACCTTCTATGCATCAATAAATAACAACCAAGACTTGCGCATACCTGAATCCTGCATGACATTCTTCCTCTGTGCCAGGGCTGCAGCCAGGGCTCCAACAATCCCACCCTTGGGCTCAGCAGCGGCAGGAGGGCTATTGTCAACCTCCACCTGGGGGTGGGGATCAAAAGGTCAGTAAGTGGCACATAACTCTACATAATCCAGGAAGGAGCATGAAGCTGGTGTTTCTGTAGAGCCATTCAATTAGAGATGCCATTGCTTTATGAACAACATTTTTGTTACAATCATAGCCTAGTTGAAAGATAAAAGGATATACTCATCCATAAACAATGTATTTCTACGTCCTTATTAAAATCTACAGAAAACAATTCCAGAATGCAAAATAATATTATTCAGAGTAGAACTTTTGTATCTGATTGAAACGTTGAATACAAAATATGGTTTCACAATTATCCATTACCCAAGTTCCATCCATTATACAGACTCCTCTCTCAAGACAGAAGAATAAGCGAGAAGTTGGCTCAAGTTAGGAGCAGTTAATGGTCCTTTTAACAACAATATAATTGAAACATTTAAATATGACACATTGAAAGCATTTAGCTCAACTTTCAACCAGCTACCATAAAAAAAAAACGATAGCAATTACTTTCTAAGATCAACAAGAAAGCAGTCATTTGAAAGACAATCTATTATAAAGGTTCGCAGCAAGATGAATGCTTCACCTAAAACCTTTTCAATATCAAGGATTTGTTAAGCTAGTTGAAGAAAGTTTAACATAAATATGTTAGCAATTACATGTTACATCAAATTAACATTTAACAATATTAAACATAGACATGGGTTGTACATAAGCAAAAGAAATTTACCAGGATAGTACTGCTAGCATTGATTTGGAGTAAAAATGTCCCTCTAACATTAAAATGAAACATTTGAGACACACTATGATAAAATCAGGCTCAATTCGAGTGCTTTAAGTGTTGTCCAGATGAAACTGTGCATCCCCATAGTGGACTGCCCAGGCTAATCTGAGACAACCCATCAGATTTATGCATTAAGCCCCATTTTCCCTGAGCATTGCTTATTTTCTTACTATTTGTCTATGGTGTTAAAACATGTACAATAAAAAAAAATAGCAGTCAATCAAATAAATGTGTTTTCTTGAAGTTGGGTTATAAGAACTAAATTGAGATCGGAATGTCAGGCATTGGAATTATGCATGCATATCTTAAGAAAAACTGTTTAAAAAAAATATGTTAATCAAGAAAATAAAGTTCCTCACATGTGGTACAATTTAACTTTTGTGTTATGTTGTTAAAGTAAGGTAGGCATTTAATATAATATATTTGCAAAATTTAAACTGCCATATTTTGTTTCGTCACTTATTAGACTTTAACAATGAATACTATTGAATCTCTAGAAATTCTTGGAACAACTTTTTGACTCCATCAAAATGCCTTATTTCCAAAACCAGTCACAACATAGTTATGCAACAGCAGATGGATATAAAACAAGGGCTGTTTGTAAAACATGCATGCCCCCCATATGGACTGTCTGTTGTAGTGGCAGCCATTGTGTGATACGTTTTTTGTCACTGTGACCTTGACCTTTGACCTAGTGACCTCAAAAATCAATAGGGGTCATCTGTGAGTCACGATCAATGTACCTATGAAGTGTCATGATCCTAGGCAAAAGCGTTCTTGAGTTATCATCCAAAAATCATTTTACTATTATGGGTCACCATGACCTTTACCTTTGACCTTGTGACCTAAAAATCAATAGGGGTCATCTGCGAGTCATGATCAATCTACCTGTGAAGTTTCATGATCCTAGGCATATGCATTCTTGAGTTATCATCCGAAAACCATTTTACTATTTTGGGTCACCGTGACCTTGACCTTTGACCTAGTGACCTCAAAATCAATAGGGGTCATCTGCGAGTCATGATCAATCTACCCATGAAGTTTCATGATCCTAGGCGTATGCATTCTTGAGTTACCATCTGGAAACCATTTTACTATTTCGGGTCACCATGACCTTGAACTTTGACCTAGTGACCTCAAAATCAATAGGGGTCATCTGCGAGTCATGATCAATCTACCCATGAAGTTTCATGATCCTAGGCGTATGCGTTCTTGAGTTATCATTCAAAAACCATTTAACTATTTCGGGTCACGGTGACCTTGACCGTTGACCTAGTGACATCAAAATCAATAGGGGTCATCTGCGAGTCATGATCAATGTACCTATGAAGTTTCATGATCCTAGGCCCAAGCGTTCTTGAGTTATCGTCTGACAACCACCTGGTGGACGGACCGACAGACAGACCGACAGACCGACATGAGCAAAGCAATATACCCCCTCTTCTTCGAAGGGGGGCATAAAAAGTCACTCATAAGAGAATGAGATGATGCTACCTGTGCTCTGATAGACTGGAATGAGTGAAAACAAACAGAAATAGAAACAATGTTGAAAATAACATCCTAGCATTCAAATTTAATATTTGTTCCATAAATTATTGTCAATTTAGTTGGCAAAGATTAGGTTTAAAATTAATTCACATACACAGGAATAGAAACTTTTTAACTGCAACATTGTTTTAAACATACAAAACATAATGTGAGGTGTACTTTGAATGATTAGCAATATAATCGATACCTGTATTGCTATAACTGCTGTATAAAATTCTTAAACAAAGTGAAACTTTTTTAAATAGGCTAAGTAAATTATAAAATGACACAATGAACCAAAAAATGAAAACACATAGACTTGTCATACTTTATGACAGAAAACAAATGAACCTTTTTTAATAAAGAAACAAAATTCTAAATACTCAATGATAAACTAGCAAGATGACGGTTAAAAAACATGTCACGCCGATTGTCAATCATTCTTGCATTTATTAATTATTTATTAAGCTGCACTATGCAACTGTTTCACCTTTGATCTTTAGAGTGACCTTGACCTTTGAAAAGGGGTATGGCTTGCGCAGGTTATGACTTCTCCAAATTGTAAACATTTCTGATAAATTATTTTATAATTTGCATGATTAATGATAAGGTCAGTTAGCCACACAAACCAAACCCAAATTTCACACCTATAATTTTGGATAGTCCTGTCCTTTGACCTTAAGTTGTGATCATGACATTTTGAATACAGAGACAGTTGTTAAACAGAACATGTCCCCTCCACATGGAGAAAATTTGTGGTAAATATTTTAAATTACATGATAAATGATGAAGTAACAGCCAAGAAAATCTGTTGTATGGCCAAATTTAACCAGTGGCCTGTAAGTGTGACCTTGAGGCATGATACACCGCCTCCACACGGTGAACATATGCTAAAAATTAGTTTAAAATAGAATTATGAATGAAAAACTGGGACAAGCTGTTTTATGGCAAAATATGATCTTCAACCTCTTTGTGTGACCCTTGAGGTAAGTTGACGGGTGTCACATGCAAAATGACGTCTCTTCATTTGTAAACACAGACACCATCATATACTAAGCTTAGACATACACACACACATACAATCGACCATTGTAACTGTTCTATCCAGCTTTCTGCAAGGCCGCGGCTTGACAATAAAAAAACAAGGGCTGTTTGTAAAACATGCATGCCCCCCATATGAGCTGTCAGTTGTAGTGGCAGCCATTGTGTGAATACGTTTTTTGGCACTGTAACCTTGATCTTTGACCTAGTGACCTAAAAATCAATAGGGGCCATCTGCGAGTCATGATCAATGTACCTATCAAGTTTCATGATCCTAAGCGTAAGCTTTCTTGAGTTATCATCCAGAAACCATTTTACTGTGTCATGTCACCGTGACCTTTAACATAGTGACCTGAAAGTGAATAGGGGTTATCTGCGAGTCATGATCATTGTACCTATGAAGTTTCATGATCCTAGGCGTAAGCGTTCTTGAATTATCATCCGGACACCATTTTACTATTTTTGGTCACCTTGACCTTTGACCTAGTGACCTGAAAATATATAGGGGTCATCTGCGAGTCATAATCAATGTACCTATGAAATTCATGATCGCATAAGCGTTCTCGAGTTATCATCCAGAAACCATTTTACTATTTCGGGTCACTGTGACCGTGACCTTTGACCTAGTGACCTGAAAATCATAAGGGGTCATCTGAAAGTCATGATCAATGATCCTATGAAGTTTCATGATCCTAGGCATAAGCGTTCTTGAGTTACCATCCGGAAACCATTTTACTATTTCGGGTCACCGTGATCTTGACCTTTGACCTAGTGACCTGAAAATCAATAGGAGTCATATGCGAGTCATGACCAATGTCCTTATGAAGTTTCATGATCCTAGGCATAAGCGTTCTTGAGTTATCATCCGGAAAACATTTTACTATTTCGGGTCATCTTGACCTTGACCTTTGGCCTAGTGACTTGAAAATCAATAGGGGTCATCTGCGAGTCATGATCAATGTCCCTATGAAGTTTCATGATCCTAGGCATAAGCGTTCTTGAGTTATCATCCGGAAACCATTTTACTATTTCGGGTCACAGTGACCTTGACTTTTGACCAAGTGACCTCAAAATCAATAGGGGTCATCTGCGAGTCATGATCAATCTACCTATCAAGTTTCATGATCTTAGGCCTAAGCGTTCTTGAGTTATCATCCGGACACCATTTTACTATTTCGGGTCACCGTGACCTTGACCTTTGACCTAGTGACCTGAAAATCAATAGGGGTCATCTGCGAATCATGATCAATGTACCTATGAAGTTTCATGATCCTAGGCATAAGTGTTCTTGAGTTATCATCCGGAAACCATTTTACTATTTTGGGTCACAGTGACCTTGACCTTTGACCTAGTGACCTGAAAATCAATAGGAGTCATCTGCGAGTCATGACCAATGACCTTATGAAGTTTCATGATCCTAGGCATAAGCGTTCTTGAGTTATCATCCGGAAACCATTTTACTATTTCGGGTCACCGTGACCTTGACCTTTGACCTAGTGACCTGAAAATCAATAGGGGTCATCTGCGAGTCATAATCAATGTACCTATGAAGTTTCATGATCCTAGGCATAAGCGTTCTCGAGTTATCATCCAGAAACCATTTTACTATTTCGGGTCACCGTGACCGTGACCTTTGACCTAGTGACCTGAAAATCAATAGGGGTCATCTGCGAGTCATAATCAATGTCCCTATGAAGTTTCATGATCCTAGGCACAAGCGTTCTTGAGTTATCATCCGGAAACCATTTTACTATTTCGGGTCACAGTGACCTTGACTTTTGACCAAGTGACCTCAAAATCAATAGGGGTCATCTGCGAGTCATGATCAATCTACCTATCAAGTTTCATGATCCTAGGCCTAAGCATCTTGAGTTATCATCCGGACACCATTTTACTATTTCGGGTCACCGTGACCTTGACCTTTGACCTAGTGACCTGAATATCAATAGGAGTGATCTGCGAATCATGATCAATGTACCTATGAAGTTTCATGATCCAAGGCATAAGCGTTCTTGAGTTACCATCCGGAAACCATTTTACTATTTCGGGTCACCGTGATCTTGACCTTTGACCTAGTGACCTGAAAATCAATAGGAGTCATCTGCAAGTCATGACCAATGTCCTTATGAAGTTTCATGATCCTAGGCATAAGCGTTCTTGAGTTATCATCCGGACACCATTTTACTATTTCGGGTCATCGTGACCTTGTCCTTTGGCCTAGTGACTTGAAAATCAATAGGGGTCATCTGCGAGTCATGATCAATGTCCCTATGAAGTTTCATGATCCTAGGCATAAGCATTCTTGAGTTAGCATCCGGAAATCATTTTACTATTTCGGGTCACAGTGCCCTTGACTTTTGACCTAGTGACCTCATAATCAATAGGGGTCACTGCGAGTCATGATCAATCTACCTATAAAGTTTCATGATCCTAGGCGTAAGCGTTCTTGAGTTATCATCCGGAAACCATTTTACTATTTCAGATCACCATGACCTTGACCTTTGACCTAGTGACCTGAAATTCAATAGGAGTCATCTGCGAATCATGATCAATGTACCTATGAAGTTTCATGATCCTAGGCATAAGTGTTCTTGAGTTATCATCCGGAAACAATTTTACTATTTCGGGTCATCGTGACTTGAAAATCAATAGGGGTCATCTGCGAATCGTGATCAATGTCCCTATGAAGTTTCATGATCCTAGGCATAAGCGTTCTTGAGTTATCATCCAGAAACCATTTTACTATTTCGGGTCACAATGACCTTGACCTTTGACCTAGTGACCTGAAAATCAATAGGGGTCATCTGGGAGTTATGATCAATCTACCTATCAAGTTTCATGATCCTAGGCCTAAGCGTTATTGAATTATCATTCCGACACCATTTTACTATTTTGGGTCACCGTGACCTTGACCTTTGACCTAGTGACCTAAAAATCAATAGGGGTCATCTGCGAATCATGATCAATGTACCTATGAAGTTTCATGATCCTAGGCATAAGTGTTCTTGAGTTATCATCCGGAAACCATTTTACTATTTCAGGTCACTGTGACCTTGACCTTTGACCTAGTGACCTGAAAATCAATAGGGGTCATCTGCGAGCCATGATCAATCTACCTATCAAGTTTCATGATCCTAGGCATAAGCCTTCTTGAGTTATCATCCGGAAACCATTTTACTATTTCGGGTCACTGAGACCTTGACCTTTGACCTAGTGACCTGAAAATCAATAGGGGTCATCTGCGAGTCATAATCAATCTACCTATCAAGTTTCATGATCCTAGGCCTAAGCGTTCTTGAGTTATCATCCGGACACCATTTTACTATTTCGGGTCACCGTGACCTTGACCTTTGACCTAGTGACCTGAAAATCAATAGGGGTCATCTTCGATTCATAATCAATGTACCTATGAAGTTTCATGATCCTAGGCATAAGCGTTCTCGAGTTATCATCCAGAAACCATTTTACTATTTCGGGTCACCGTGACCTTTGACCTAGTGACCTGAAAATCAATAGGGGTTATCTGCGAGTCATGATCAATGTCCCTATGAAGTTTCATGATCCTAGGCATAAGCGTTTTTGAGTTACCATCCGGAAACCATTTTACTATTTCGGGTCACCATGACCTTGAATTTTGACGTTGTGACCTGAAAATCAATAGGAGTCATCTGCGAGTCATGACCAATGTCATTATGAAGTTTCATGATCCTAGGCATAAGCGTTCTTGAGTTATCATCAGGAAACCATTTTACTATTTTAGGTCATCATGACCTTGACCTTTAGCCTAGAGACTTGAAAATCAATAGAGGTCATCTGCGAGTCATGATCAATGTCGCTATGAAGTTTCATGACCCTAGGCATAAGCGTTCTTGAGTTATCATCTGGAAACCATTTTACTATTTCGGGTCACAGTGACCTTGACTTTTGACCTAGTGACCTCAAAATCAATAGGGGTCATCTGCGAGTCATGATCAATTTACCTATAAAGTTTCATGATCCTAGGCATAAGCGTTCTAGAGTTATCATCCGGAAACCATGTGGAGGACGGACATACGGACGGACATGAGCAAAACAATATACCCACTCTTCTTCGAAAGGGGGCATAAAAAGTTAAAATAAAGATTAATTTTGTTGATATTTACTGGTCTCAATGTAGTTCCTTTCTTAATGGAGTCCAGAAGGTTTCCCCTGGCGTCACCTCCCTGTCTCACTCCTGCTCCTGCTCCAGGCTCCACAGGCTTCAGCGCCGCCCCCTTGTGAATCTCACTAAGCAGTCCCGCCCGGCCTGGGTTGGATGGCATGGCACCCATTGGAGGGGGAGGTGGTGCAGCTGGTGCCGAAGGAGGAGGGGGCGGTGGAGGCGGTGGTGCTCCCACCCCAGGGGGTGGGGGAGGAGCTACATGACGACCTGGGGGTGGCGGGGGTGGGGCGGCAGGCCCTTTTATGGGAGGCGGTGGCGCACCTGAGGTGAAAAATAATGTTTAAAAAAAGTGAAGAAACATGATTAAAATGCATAAATATGATAAATGAATTGGTTTAAAATTTGTCTTAGCAACCATACCTATTTATAAACCTGACAAACCATAGATTCACTTAAACTGATGTCTATCTTCCATCACAGCAGGAGATTATAGTTAATTTAGTGAAATTTAAATTAATAATTAACAACATTTAAAAGCAACAAAAAGATTTTAATCAAAGTTCCTATGTGCTTAGCGTTTTTTCAACTATCAAACCCTGTTCACATAACATACCATGCCCTAGTTGCCTGTTTGGTGTGGGAGGGGGTCTGGTTCCAGATGGGCTTGGGGAGTGGGGCGCCATTTGGGGGCGGCCCCCGGTGGGCGGCAGGGGTGGTGGGGCCCCTCTGGGGCCTGCGGGGGTTGGAGCTGGTACCCTGCTGGGTGGGGGTGGAGGCGGACCACTCGGGGCTTAAAATAGAAATAAAATCAAGATTAGATATGCAAGTATAAGGGTTGATAAAAAATTGTTTTAAGACAATTAATTGTTTCTATAACTTGAACAAGTTTCTGAGGAAAGACATAAGTTTGATCAGCATAAACGGAAAATATACAGTTAAATGTTTTATCAACATACCAACAGAGCAAAGTTACCATACCTTTAAAGTATTTGTTCACAACCATGCCTTAGGACATGTTTAATAATTACATAAAGATTATATTTTCATAGAAGTTAAATTTCCACATAGCTGTATATTAAAATTGTAACGTAACTAATGCTTTGGGGCAAGATTTTACTATTTTACAGTCATTTGAGAAATCTTGCACCATTACTGTCAATATTTTGTCGTCATAACTATTTTATTAAACTGTTTATGTTCAGCAAAAATTCCTTTCATACAACCAGCCCCCGCCCTTGACTGCAAATGTTATGTAACAAATTCTTCTTGCTTTTCTTAAAAAGGATTTAACTTATTTTGACAGCATTATACAATTAGTAAAGGTTGTCAAGCGCCCAATGAAATGTTGTAGCAAATAAGAGTTGTCTTTAGGCATATTTTATATTTTTATATTTTAGGCCATTGGCCGATTCTTCCTACAATACTATAGATAAAGTGTGCAACAAACATGATGCTTACTAGACTTTTGCTGTGCCATCTCTTTCCTTAGTGCATCAATACCGCCCTGCTTGTCAACAAAGTCGTAGATGAAATCAATTGTTTCCTCGTCCACTTGTGACTGCTCGATTCCTATCTGCTCCATCAGCGTCTTCATCTCTGGATCCAACTTCTGCATCTGTTATTACAATTAAATTTATTTTAATCCACAAATGAATCTATAATACAGGGCTCCATGCATGTGCATAACTGTTGTTGCTAGCATACACTTACTTAGTTTTCCATACAAGACACTTAAGAATATTGGGGTTTTAGTACAAACCTGTTTTATACCTACCTGTTTTCTGTCAGATTCACCAATTTAGTGAAAGCAACATAAAACATGTAAAACTGCTTATGATTAACCTTTGCTGAGTTGTCTATTCTTTACAATTTGTCCAACAGCTATAAAAGCTTAACAAAACTGGCGCTAGTCTACATACGTCGAGACCGGTGTTTGGGTCCCATCCAACATGGCTGACATGTCTGAAGTCAGTAGGGGTGCTGATATCTTCCTTTGTGATTTTCTTCTTTCCCTTGGCTCCCTTATCTTTCTTATTTGGGATATTTTTCCCATTGTTATTTGGCTTCACTTCCGTCAAGTTGACCTTGGGAGGTGGCGCTCCAGATCCTTAAAATAGACAACCAATCAAATTGCAATACACTATACTGACACACAATCATGTCTGAAGAATGATCTTATCTAAACTAGGAATGTGTCACAGAATGAGTCCCCACGGCAGGTATTTGGTAATGGACAAATGAACGACATTTCCAAAAAGACAATTGGCCTTCATTCTGACCAAACTTATCAAAGCCAAATTCCACCATTATACATGTACTCATTAAGGTACTTCACATGTTTTACTTTGATAAAAATCAACAAGGCAATTAAAGAGTTCAGTACACAACATTTGGGGTACTTCCATATGTTCTTTTGACTATAAGATGGGGTCCCAACTTTTGCCTACATTTCATCTTTTTAAGTGTTGACTTGAATATAAGACGGGGTAAAAAATATTGGTAAAGAAACACTTTTTGTTTTCAACAAAACCTGATTTACCATTAAATCATGCAATCAAAATATTTCAATACATTATGTAAATTTTCCAAGCCCAAATATAACCAGACAGAAACTGCCCTCAAGCAATTTTAAATTGTCGCTGATTTGACCCGTGTTAAGTTTGGAGAATTTCAAAGGGTCTATAATCAGCTTAAACAGGATCTGCTGACCACATTTACTCTCACACACAGTAATCTCCCTTAAGTCACAAATATTTCAATACACAAACAGTACTGGTGTTGTTGCTTTTTTCTTGTACTTTAAAATACATTTTAATAATATTTGGATTTACATATCTTGAGGTGAGCTTAACATACATATGTAATAAACAATTTGAATAAAATACTGTCAATATTTTCATTTTTAATGAGCATTTACATTCATAAATATATTTTAAAAGTAAAGATCATTTAAGAAACCCTTAAAAGACAGAACACCAACTTTTGTAATGAAACTCAAAGACAAGAAAATATGCTAATAATATGAAGTGAAAAAACAAAGACAAATGCCAATAATTCCTTACATGTACATAAAGATCATCTGCACACAATTTTGGACTATAAATTATACAGTGGAAACCCAGACCAAGGGCATAATTCTGCTTAAAACACACTGCAGCCAAATACCTCACCATCACCAACATAAGATCTACCACGTAGCTAAAAAGGAGGGGAAATCTTTGAGATGTAAAAAACAGACAAAAGGACATAATTGTGCCAAAACTGGTCGCAGGTAAAAATCAATTTTTTACAATCATCTTCACATTTAAGTCATTCAAATGAATTATAAAAGCTTGACCAATATACATCCAGAATTAAAAGAGGAAATGAAAACACACGCTCCAATAAGTAGGTACTTACGTACATATCAACAGACAAGTATAATACTTCATGCCTTCCACTCTGTTGGGGCATCCAAATCAATGTTGCTGTGTTATAGCACATAAAAACAATGACACCATGCTTCTCATCAGCCCCAGTTATATTGGATCATAAACAGTTTTTTTAGAATTCTATGTTCCGTTGAAGGATTGCAAATTTTGGTAATTCTGCCATAATACGCACCAACATTAATGGCACCAGGAGGCTGGTTACTTCCACCGGCGTTTCCACGGTTACCATGCTGCTTATGCTTTTGTCGCTCTGAAAACAAATAGAACAATTCAATCAATATGCATGTTTCTTCAATTTTCTGCTAGCAAAAAGTGAAAATTTTAATCTATGCAGACACAAAATAATTTGTAAAGTAATGGTATGTTGCACCAACCCAACTGATTGTAACTATTTGAAGGTTCGATTTTGGATCATTTAGCTACATTTAATTTGAGACATGAGTGACAAAAAAACAAGCTATTTTGTTAGACCATAATGCTATAGCTTGATTGTGACTAGTTCTCCTCACCCATGCGTTTCTGGACCCGCTCCATGAGCTTCCCCTCCACCATCTTCTTGAAATGGGCCGCCTCCATCTCACTGGCAAAGTTGAGACCAGCCTGACAGTCCTGGCAAATACAGGAGAGATAACTTGCTAACTAGCATAAACACACAAATAAGTTCAAAGGAAAGGTTGGGAATTTGGAAATGGTCATAAGCAACACAAATATAAGAATTAAAGAGTTAGGCAGACATGGTTGGCGCTTAATGAAACAACATGACTGAGCCATGTACAAGAAAGAGATAAAACTAGAATATAGTGAATATGATTACTACAATATTAACATAACTAATTCAAACCTTAAAAAGAGTCATAACTAACGTATGGGGAAAAACAATGGTTACACTTAACAAAAAATGGCCATTACTGGGTCAGATGACATGCACAACATGCTTAACACTTTGCCCCATAAGAAGCAAAGTGAACATGGCTTTTGCAACCATCAACAAACCAGAACAGCCTGCAAGTAAATCGCAGTCTGTTCAGGTTTTATGCTGTTTGCTGCTCATTAGCATCTAAGGGTTGGAAATGAAGCCTTTAAAACTTGAATTAAGTAATAAAGGTATTTAATTAAATTAAACTTTATATGGGACAACAAATGCGTATAAATATGTATCTAAGTGGTCAAGGGTTAATATCCTTTCCCTTTAAGATGCAATTGAAATTGGAAATATGTAACCACCCTGAAAACCAGCTAAGTAACTCACAGGTGGTTCAGGTTTTACATGGCATGCTCCTAATGATTATCATAGGGTTGGAAATAAAGCCCCACTTCCAGCAGTAAAGGGTTAAATATATGACCAGTCAATTTTTCCCAACTCACATCTGCCTCAAATGTGTGGAAGTAGTCTCGAGGGGTCTTGTATGCAAAGTGGTTGTACAGCTCCTGTTCCCAAACCACCTTACATGTCTGCAAACAGAACATAGGTATGCTGAGGTCATATTAAAATTAAACACAGGTAAAATTAGGGATTTCATGTGAAGTGGAATCAATGTTTTGATGAAAGTTTTTTGCAATTTTGTGTACTCAAGCAAAGTTTCCACCTTGCTTCATTTTGTTAAAAAATTTACCAAGAAGCTACTTCATAGTATATTAATTCCACTTAATATGTAAAACATATTTTTAATAAGGATCAAAACAGAAACTATAAACCAATAATATTATAGTACAGTCCAACCCCTACTTCCCGTCACCCCTCATCTCCTGTCGCCCCGTGTAGGCGGCCTGTCTGTGCCGCGACCGTTGATAAACACTTTATAATGCACCCCTCTTTAGCGGTAACTCCGTTTCTCCGGCCAGCGGCCAGCAATTTTTCATCCCAAATGTTAAATTCCCCCCATATGAGTGGTCACGCGCGAGTAAGTCAGTCATGTACACTGGCAAAATTACACCGACGCAACGGCAAAAAAATCGAGACGTACTTCCAGTCTGCGGTTTAGGCTCTGCAGTATTGAAGCGTGATGTGTGATAAACATTTTGACAGCCAGTTTGCAAATTGCAATTTATAAGCGGCAGATTATCGGGTAATCGGGTTAAAAGCAATATGCGACCGTTTGATCTTTTTGTTTCCGCACATGCGAATATAATCTATTATTACTGGAAAAGAGATTCTTAATTTATAATTGATTATTTGTAGCTGTTGAATCATACTATTTCAAGCACACATTTATGACAATTATCGTCTAATTAAAAGTTAAAAAGAACAACGCAACTTTTAACCGAAATCAACTGCTCTACATGTGCTCTGTGCTTCAAAGTTTTTATCCAAAAATCAATACACACGCATGGGTATGACGTGACATTGTACAGTACAGGCAACGTGTACTTTGACAAAAACGCGTGTCCGCGGTGTTCAATTTTCCCGATGGGTGACATTTCGCGGGGGGCGGACACGCTACTGACCGCGGTGTTTGGCGAACACCCGAAATCGCGGCGAGTGCACGCTATCATTGACGGGAACACCCGTGATCATCGCGATGCTGCGGAGCCACCGTAAACACCGGTCTGCGAGGGGCATTCACGCGTTTTAAATGTTCATGTACATGTACAAAATAAAATCATATACTTCATGTACATGTAGATATTATGTGCACATTTATGCGTACTTAAACTCGGGCAGTACGTTAAGTCGGAAACTAAAACTAAGCGTTTAGATGATCAATACGATTAACTTTTATGGTGTTAATCAATGCAAATGCCCTTTTTGTTTTCACAAAATTGGGTTTCATTTCTCCCGATTTCCAGAAAATGACTTGTACATGTTGCATGAAATCTAAATATAGCGTGTTACAGCGTGTTTGATTTTTATTTTATTCAGATGAAATGTCAATTCCAAATCATTGGCGCGCTACCCCGGTACTTGAGAAGAAATTCACTACGAAACTTTAAATCGAAATTAAAAGATCCCAATGTTGTCTGCGCTACGAAGATTTTGTGTAAAAAATAAATACATCTACGCCAACTTTCGCGCGCTTTTTATGGTTCAGAACAAAGAAAATGAAAATATCATGGGCATATATACATGTATTTATTTGTGGCTACAATTTGTAACAGAACATGAACTCAACACAACGCACGCACTAGGCGTCAGGGGATTTACGAATGTTGGATACACTTGTTCTGATTGGGCGCTTATTTCATCAAATCTTTAAATAGAAACATATGCCGAAATTCATTTAATAGTTTAGAGATATGGCGAACGTTTGTGATTTTTGCATTTCTATCACACTTTTATCGTCAACATTGACCCGAATTTGAATGAAATCGGAAATCTCGGGATTATCGGGTAATGGACAGAGACAGGAATTTTTGCATGTATGCGGTAATCGATTGTGATTGTTCGTAATCGTTTTAATTTTTTAGACACCAAATGACACCTATAACATTCAAACGCATGGTAGATTCTTTCTGCGAATTGGTACCAACCTACGTTTATGTTTAATTATTTTATTTCTAGCGAACACGATGAACACCGCGGTAGATATTATGGGTCCGCGGTGATTCGCGGTGTCCACCTTATGGAAAACGGCCCCCGCAAATATTTGATCTGAACACCCATCGCGGGGGTCGTTTGGTTAGCGAACACCATAAAATGAACACCGCGACGAGTGGCGTTTGTCAAAGTACACGTTGCCTGTACTGTACATTGGTGCATAATTTTTGCGCGCTTTTGTCGGGACAAAGGAAGGACTTTTTTGATGCTAGAATTTGTAAATGTCTCGTTAACATACATCAATCGGGAGTGTGTTTCGGATTACAAATTATGATTCTCATTTGGGAATTTAACAAAATATTTATAGTTGTTTTATATTTACAATGATTTCAATATTAATTTTGATAAAACCATTTACGCTGCGAAAAAAATGTTTTTAATTATTACGCATGAAAAGCACGATTACCAGTAGGATTACACCTGGTTGCTATTATCAGTCTCTTAAGTAACTGGCCACGATTTTATTGTGGAGGAGATCACTGTCGGGACCAATTTGTGCGGTAGGTATAACAAAGACACAAAACTTTGTTTTGTTTATACAAAAATTGAACAGTTGGCCATGCACTCATCAACTTTAGACTCCCTATGACCCAACCCCCTCTTAAAAGGCCACCCCGCTTAAGCAGCCAGTTTGGCCGTTTCCCTTGACTGGCTGCTTAAGAGGGGTTGGACTGTATTTTCATACCTGGGTATAAACAAGAAGTTAAAGGCTATACCGCAGGGCAATTGTTAACAAATTTTAACGACCGGAGCGCAACAAATCAGAACCAAACAAGAGATGTGTTCGTCAGAAACACAATGCCCCCAAATGCGCCACTTTGATATTTTTTTTACCTTTGACCTTGAAGGATGACCTTGACCTTAAACCTTTAACCACTCAAAATGTTCACCTCCATGAGATACACGTGCATGCCAAATATCAAGTTGCTATCTTCAACAGTGAAAAAGTTATGGCCAATGTTAAAGTTTTTGGACGGACAGACAGACAGCATATATTAGACATTTGACCTTAAGGAAGACCTTGACCTTCACCTTTCACCACTCAAAATGTGCAGCTTTGTGAGCAGGGTTCCCGCTGTCGATCGCCATTGGCGCCAATTGCGATAAAATAAAAAATCTGGCGACAAAATTTCGTAAATGGCGATTTTAAAAAAAGCGGCATTTTTCTGCGTTCATATTTTCTTAAAATGACAAAAGACGCTGTGTTTACCAGCCGCTTTACGGCAGTCGTAATACTATAGATTTCCATGGTGTAAGCGATACAGCTGTAATCAATGGAGCGTGGTGCTGACTGCCGACTACCGCAAAGTGGCATGTTATGGTGATAATTGCGATTATCTGGGGTGTTGTTGCAAGTTATCTTAATTGGTCGGCAGTTTTATTGCTTCAGAGATAAGGCAATATTGAAATATACCGACTTTGCGCTTAAATGTGAAGTGTTCGTCACAGTGTTCGAAGCAGATTCAAGACCGTTAAATTAACAACAATGACAATCAAAAAGGTAAGTATCGATTGTTTTTAGAAAAATCGGTGTAATTATAGAAAATAGTAAAACATTTTACATCTATTGGTTCTATTTAAACGGTGACATATTGCTGTTTCACTCGTCAAAATGGCAAGTTCAGAGTGTAAAACGACTTTTAGAAAGTGAACATTAGATGCTGCTTATTTTGAGACTCATTCAAAATGCAAACGTTCCCACCGCTATTATTCACCAGCTAACAAACAAAAACCAAACAAGAGTTACAACTGATTGAATGTGCCTTTATTTAATTAACAATGTTAAATGTGTTGTTATTATTAATACTACTGTTATTAAATCAATTCCTTTAACATACTGTAAATGCTCAGTTTTTGTTTGTATTATAATAACATGATCTTCATTGCCCAAATGTAGCCCCAGTGTGGCGACAACTTTTTAAATTTGGCGAAAGTAAGTGGCGACAACTTTTGAAAGCCCAGAGGGAACCCTGGTGAGGTGCACATGCATGCCAAATATCAAGTTGCAATCTTCAATATTGAAAAAGTTATGGCCAATGTTTAAGTTTTCGGACGGACAGACGCCATATATTTTACATTTGACATTGAAGGATTACGTTGACCTTCACCTTTCACCACTCAAAATGTTCAGCTCCATGAGATACACATGCATGCCAAATATGAAGTTGCTGTCTTCAACAGTGAAAATGTTATGGCCAATGTTAAAGTTTTTGGACGGACAGACAGACGGCATATATTAGACAAGTGACCTTGAAGGATGACCTTGACCTTGACCTTTCACCACTCAAAATGCGCAGCTTCGTGAGATGCACATGCATGCCAAATATCAAGTTGCTATCTTCAATATTGAAAAAGTTATGGCCAATTTTAAAGTTTTCGGACGGACAGACGCCATATATTTGACATTTGACCTTGAAGGATGACGTTGACCTTCACCTATCCCCACTCAAACTGTTCAGCTCCATGAGATACACATGCATGCCAAATATCAAGTTGTTATCTTCAACAGTGAAAAGGTTATGGCTAATGTTAAAGTTTTAAGACAGACGGCATATATTAGACATTTGACCTTGAAGGATGACCTTGACCTTCACCTTTCACCACTCAAAATGTTCAGCTCCAGAAGATACACATGCATGCCAAATATCAAGTTGCTATCTTCAATAGTGAAAAAGTTATGGTCAATGTTAAAGTTTTTGGACGGACAGACAGACGCCATATATTAGACATTTGACCTTGAAGGATGACCTTCACCTTTCACCACTCAAAATGTGCAGCTCCATGAGATGCACATGCATGCAAAATATCAAGTTGCTATGTTAAATATTGAAAAAGTTATGACCATTAAAGTTTTCGGACGGACGGACAGACTGATTGACAAACAGTTCAACTGCTATATGCCACCCTACCGGGGGCATAAAAATGCAAAAGAAGAACGGCAATAACACTTATAATGATTAATATCATTATAACAATGCAAGTTGATCTTTCTCAATATGTGTTGTATTGAGCAAGGCCAGCTGAACCTTCTCACCAATGACAAATGGTAAAAATAATTAAATACCATGAGTAATAACTGCCATAAAGGGCCTTTGACGTAAGGTTACACCGCAGTTTAACCAGTTATTAATGGTGCATTTTACCAAAGATTGCTTCTATACATATTACATCAATAAGACACTGTCTCAGTCGTATATCTATCAAGGACTTGTACAACATACTGACCCCAAAGCATACAGACAGAAATAACAAATTAACGACGAGAGCAACAACATCCATGTAAAGAGTGGTCGTCACTGAACCTGCATGATCAAGTCAAAACAAGGAAGCAAACTCCCCAAAAGGTTGCATTACATAATTAACATTGATTGAATGTGCATTGTATACTTGTAAAAAGACACTTACAACAACCTGAGATGAATTCTTTATTAATGACAGAGAACAATTTGCTTTGTGGCTGATTTGTCATGCCATTTATGAACACGCAGACGTTGCAAATGACAAAAAGCAAACATAGACAGAAATATTATTCAAATGCAACAACATAATTGAAATACTTAAAGATGAAGGGAAAAAAACCTCAAAATTTTAAAACAATATCTATGGATCAATAAAACCATGGCATAAGGCCTGAGGTATAGGTAGGACAAATAGGATATTGTTTGATTAAACATGCTTACAAATGATAAAATAATAACCATAAAACATATACAAATCAAAGACACAAATCATTCTGGAAAGTGCGAGTTGCATATTAGACTGTAACTTGAAAGGTCTTATCAATCAAACATATTAATTTATGCGTCTTGCCATCTCTTCTGAAAACAGTTTATGAAAGAACTATCAATCACAAATTGTTCGTAAATCAGAAATTAAGCGTTAACATCCCCCAACATCCAATTAAATGAATATTTTTCTATCAAGTAAAATGTAACTTTAACACATCACTTTCATTCTTATCCAATTCAAGAAAACTAGCCAATCAGCTTTATTACCCAATATTGATTGCTATAATTATGTATAATTTTAATTAGCATCATCACGTTCATAACCCTTACTTGAAATACGATTACTTCCATAAATCACTGCTAAGAAGCCAATAAACATTCATTTGTTTAAACTGTGATATAAGTACTTTTAGGCAAACACATTTTGATCACACAAATAAAAGGAAAATGCCAAACAGGGCTTTCATGAACTTTTGAAAAGTGCATTTCTGAATTTTCCTAAATCTTCTGATTTTGACATTTTACCTCATTCAGTTAGAAATTTTGATAAGTGACACAAGTAATTAACTATTCTTTTTAACTATCCTTACTTAAAGAGAAGTTAGCAATGCTCTATGAAAACTGGACATAATGCATGTGCCTGAAGTGTAAGTGACAATTTCAACCTAGACTGTTTTGTTTGTTCAACTGTTGAATCTCTTAAAAATTGCTCATTAAAGGAATCATCTCCACCTAACAATGATTTTACAAAACTGTTTTTTACCAAAAAATATTTTTTAAACAATTATAATGGTGCTTTTCATTTTAACAAATTAAAAAAAGTGGTGTTTTCACTAAAAAAGAACAATTTGAAAGAAAAGATATTAAAACATAAGGGTTACTAGATCTTTCTGTTACTATAGACACATTCAGAAATGTAAATTATTTCCTTTGATTTTGTTGTTAAGAAATAACAGTTTAAGTTAAATACTAATCACTTGTATTGAAATATGTTAAATTCAGACCTGTTTACCCACCATTGCTTCTCAGACGTTTTGAGAACATCTGTTTTGGGTTGTTCTCAGTAGTTTTAATTTTTGCTATCATATAGAGCTTTTAAACAGCATTACTGGATAACATATCAGTAACATTGTGTATAAAGAATTTGACAAATTGTTCATAATTGGTCATGTCAGCTTATTATATATCCTAGAAATACAAGAAACTGTCGGACAAGGGTGATGCTCCCCAAAGTTTTTTTTTGTCACAATATTGCACTATATATTCAGATAAAAGGAAACGTCTTAAGGGCACAGTAGTTGGGGGGACAATAATTTTTTTATAGAAAATTTCAAAGGGCCATAGCTCTATGAAAAATCATCCGACCAGAACCCGCTGATAATATGCACATCTCCTCTTGGTAGTGAAGCTTCCCATAAAGTTTCATTGAATTCCGGTCATTAGTTGCTGAGAAATAGCCCGGACAAAAATTGTGCACGGACGGACAAAAAGACAGACAGACGCACACACGGACAGACGAAGAAGGTGACTACATGTATATGCTCCCCCCAAAATAAATTTTGGGGCAGCATAAAAAAAATACATAAATAACGAATTCCCTATATAGACAAGATTGTGTTCTTCGTCACAGCTGTCAAGAGGTCGCATACACAGGCACGCAAGGTCAAGACATGCAACCTAGACCGTCATATTACCAAACACACCTTCTCAGGTTATTAGTATTAATTAGCGGCTGTCAACATGTCCCATACCCTACTAACAGTACTGATCAATTATAAGTCACAAGTGGGAGGTTATAGCTGTGCCATGTACCACCCCTGCACCACGTATTATGAGCCATCTGTAGTACATGTATGATAGATGCCTTGTATGGGACTGTGTTGGTGTTTCAGTGATGTCATTTAAAGCACATGATACCAGAACAATAAAAAAATTCTGAACATTTATCACAATTCACAAATTAAAATCATAAACAAATTAAAGGAAATGATTGAGTGTTAATGTGTTTCTTAAAATTATACATTAATTTGAGGTCAGACTGTCCTCATTTTATATAACCTCATTTACAAATTAACATTTTTGAACATTTATCAAACTGTAGTGTTTTTCCCAGGAGGGCAAAGGGGATTGGCGCATTACATTCAAAAAGGGCATTTTAGCACGCAGTTTAGGCAAAAAAGGGCGAAATGTTCCCTGAATACCTAAATTACAGAGAAACATGTAATCACATTAGAAGCAGTTGTGGAAAAAATAACATATAAACAAGCACATTTAATGGTAATAGATGTATTTAACTTACTATGATTTATATTAATATATTTACCTTGCAATGTACATGTATGTTCCATGCTGTTTCAATAAACTGTACAGCACGACAAACATAATAAAGCAATATATGCATATGAATCTGATTATACACAGATCCACTAACATATAAATATCAAAGCGCTGAAGGCACTGAAGATGTTCGCTATTGCATAATTCAACACGCAATTCATTTTTGAAAATCAATCGCAAGTTTGAAATGAACACACGCCATTCAACTTTATAAAGTGTGTGTCATAGCGCACGGGTCGAGTTTTGTGTGCACTTTTTATCATCCTTATTATTTCATAGAAATAACTAAGACAAAATAAAAACAACATGCTTTTTGGAAGTTCTGAAAGCATAGAAAGTATGATGAAAATGGTAATGATAACTTAATATAAAGAATATTTGCAGTCACCATATTAAAGGAATATTTTTTTCTTATATCAAATGACTATCTCACCAAGAATATAAATTCATAATGAAAGTTCCGTGTACAAAACTTTTGATTTTTGACACCATATACAAATTCAAAATGTACAACAATCTTCGTATCTTGTATATGGAGGAATAAAAGTATATAAACATTGCTGTTTATGCTTTACTTATTACCCGAGCAGTTCACACGGTGTCAACAACGCTAACATAAACATAGGTATAGAGCACTCATGCGCTTTTAGGCGTAGCTGTTTCAGTTTTCATCTTAGTGACTTTTACATAACGCCAACAGACACGCATGAATATTTTCGAATATTTAATAAGCTGATTCGAGATACAACCTCTGAATTTTTGCTATATCACTGCGTATGTGCTCAATTCAAAGGATGTAGCACTGTTCAGTGTAAGGAATTCCGGACTACTCTCTGTATATGCTCAAACGACACAAATTGTGGCCCTGTTACAATTACGCGTTACAATCCATCTCGCAGAATTTCACTTTCGCCTCCAAGATGAGAAAACAATCATTAGCGAAATAGTATAGTGTCACGATATGAGAAAATCGTTTAATTATCATACCACAATGTTTGCCGTACTTGGTCAGCACGTCTGGAAATCATTCCTTAATGTGTGGATAGGCTGCCAGTATTAACAAGTTTGCTATTTTCAATTCAATTTTGTATCAAAAAGCATTGTTCTTAAATGTGGCATTTTCAATTCGCAATGAGATTTGTAATGACCCTCTTCATGTGAAAATGGGTCTTATTCCATATGCGCCCATCATATAAATAGCCCACTCAGCTATCACTCCTTCTGGTAAGGAGAAACATAACATATTGAGTGATTTTAAAGCGAACAGCATCGCCTATGGCCTGACTGCGCAAAAGCACATGTTGGGTTTAGCAAACGCTTGCCGAAACGCATAAGACCCATTTTCGCATGACGGGGCTATTGACGTGTGATTTAAATGTGTCGAAAGAAAACTGCGTTTAAATCAAATATAAACATACGATATATTTCGATAGTGAAGAAAGATACTCATAACAATGCATATGAGGACACATATGAAGTGCTCTCCCGTAGTATATTTTTTATTTTACTCACACTAATGTGTGGTTTGACAATGCTAACACACATTTCATGCGGTGAATATGCAGCTTACAAGTGAAAAACACAACACAATAGTTAAACTTTTGTTTAATTGTATTTAATTATTTAGAAAAGTAAATTGCTAATTTTATTTCAAAGTCAGCGTATACGCCGACTACATTTTTAAGACATTAAATTTTATTGTTATAAATATATTTAATATAATATATTAGGTTGTTTTCGGTTTTAGCGATTAAAAAGCATTTTCGAGGTTGCCTATAGTATGCCTGTAGTAATTCATGAACTCATATCCAACTGTCTATGTATTGAGAACTGTGAATATAAACAAGCTTAACCTTCTACTTACCTTCTGCTATTGCACTCGTATTATTATTATAAATTGTTCGTTATATTCGGGTTTAGCAATTATGAAACTTTTTTTTGTCTATTGTATCGCTGAAGTTATTGTTGAACTTATGTTCAACGTTTTATAAATTGAGAATATAAACAAAGACCTATAGATAATATGGGTCTTTGATATAAATAAGCGTCAACTTTTTCCCGAATCTCTCATTTTACGACCTGTACTACATCATTGAGTTGTATGCGAGAGCGTAACCTATTGCGTTGTTATAACCCGTAAACTTTCCTTTGTTTATCGACAGACGCATCTATGAATAGCCTCATATATCATGAATGCCAAAACAACCGGGAAAAAGAACCACGTGACCAAATAGGACGCAAAGCGCAAATACCATGCGACTACGACTTTTATTATGTAAGAAAGCTCCGCAATTCCTTTGAAGTCGGAGCCTTGTGATTGCTATTTCTTAAATAATTGACCTCTAACTGAAGTAAGCAAAGGAAACGCAGCACCTATAGATCCCTGCTTCTATGTGCGAAGGCAGATTGAATTTTACTAATGTATGGTTTGCCTATTATAACACACATTATAATGCGGTAAATATGCGACTAACAAGTAAAAAACACTATAATTAAACTTTTGTTTTGAATTAAGTTATTTAGAAAACAAAATTCCAAACCTTATTTCAAAACAGCAAGACTACATTTTTTAGAGAATATTATTGTTATATTTAAATGTTTTTTTTTAACAGTTTCAGCGATAATGAAACATTTTTTTATGTTGTCTATCGTATCCCTGTAATAATTGTTGAACTCGTGGTCAACGTATTATTAATTGAGACCTGTGAATATAAACAAGCGTAACCTTATACTACTGCGTTATACTCACACGGACTCCCCTTTGTTTATCGCCAGCCTCAGATTTATGAATGAGCTGAGCGAAAATACTACGTCACGCACACGCAGCAGAAAGTGGACTATTTTAATCATTCATAAACAATCTCCTCCGCGGCACGTACAATACGATCATTGTTTATTGATTCTTTTCTATAAAACACCGTTCGAAAATATTGAATGTAACACGATATTAATATAATATTGCCATTTGTGAATACACATAATTGGAGAATTCAAACCTCTTGCATAAATTATACAACTCTTTCTTGCGCGGATACGCAAGCAGGTATTGGGTTAATCAAACCTAGTCGTATCGACCTGAATTTCACACTAAGCACTTTAGACGGGAGCGCCCATCTAAAAACCATGTTTGTCTTATCCCATTTTCTAACAATAATCTCGACAGATGTTTAAAATAACATTGCGAGTAAATTGATCGCTAACAATATGCAAACACTCGTTTCCGTGACATACATCCACCGAGTAAATTACAAATAAATAAATAATGTTGTTGCTATCTAAAACATTTTTATGCATCGTTGATTATCACAGATAATTCCTTCTTAATGTATAATCTCCATCGTTAATTCGATCGTTAACGACGTTATTTGCCATTTTTGCCGAGTCACAATTTAATTCTGTATAGTCCGCCATGTTGATAAAATGTCAAATGATGTAAGCGACAGGTGCTCATAGCAACGTTAAATCGTATACGCGATTCGCATTTTGTTAAATTAGTATAAATCTCAGTAATTATTTCAATAATTAGATCTAATTATCTTAAAGACGAAAACAATAAAGAATAAATTTGTTTGTGATTTTAAATGTAATTATGCGTAAAAATATATGTTTTGATATAACTGAATAATGCATGCAATGCACAATTGCCACAAGAATAACATCGAGTTTTTCATCAAAAGTCTCCAAAGATAACATAGCCTCCGGCATAATCGATTGATACTGACATGGGGTTATTCACGCATGACTAATTCACAGCTTTGGAGCAGTCAGTAAGACCTACCTATAAATCGAGCACTGTTATAGATTATATCTGCTCAATTAATAGAGTCGATTAGACGTTGAAGTCTCTCGAGTAAATCAAGCACAGTCGGAGCGTCACAGACAATCAAGGAAGCTGATTTTGCGGACCAAGTTAGATCATAAGGCAATAAAGATGTTATCGATAAGGGCGCGTGGCGAAATTTGCCTTTGAAAAAAAGGGCGGGTGGCGAAATTTGCCTTTGAAAAGGGCAGCGTGGCGATCCGGGAGAGCGTCATGGCTTTTCGCCACGCTAAAATGGCCTGGGAAAAACACTAAACTGGCATGTTTATCAGGAATCTACAAAAGCAAAATACATGTATATAACAAATTTATGTCAACAAAAAAAGTTTTAAAAAGGGATATTGTTATTAAATTGAAAACTGGGTTTCCGTTTACTGATCTTGCTAACCAAAACAGGTTTCATTTCCAGCTCACGTTTACATTTTACCACAATTAATCAGCTAATGAATTGTCACTATTTATAGACTGTGCATACAAATTTCATCAGGCAATTAATAACAATAATGTATTGCCCATCATAGCTATTTTTAACAAATATGTAATAGCAGATACTAAATAATGGCAGCTATACCATAAATCTGTCGTTTCTTACCACATGGTATCATCTCTTATTTTAAAGCTGTTGGCTGTCACCTGACTATAAGGTAATGTTCTGTATAGTCATGCAGGCATGTGACAACCAATAGCTAAATGCCTGTAAGCACTCATTTTTGTGACAACAGTTTCGGCAGCATTATGACAGTGGTTGCTTATTTATGTTTGTAAACATACAGCTTTCGTCAAACAGCATGATAGTGCTTGCATATTGTCATTTGTTAACATACCACTTTGATCCTTTATGAAAATTAAAAATTGATAAAACTTTCTTGCCCCACATTTTTGCAAGTTTTGCTCCAAGAATTTGGAAGTTTGTACAATATGACATGACAAACAAAAATATAACATGTAAATTACAAGTTACATAGGGTAGCATTATATTTCTTCTCCGTGTACAGCTTTTATTTATTTTTTTCTCTGCGTTTATTTATTGTTCTGATCAAGACTGGTACTAAGGCGAGGATTGTCTACGTCCACACTTCCAAGAGTTTGATATTAAAAGTTGAATGCGTATCTAATGCAATTTTTTAATACTTCAATGACTAAAAGTTTCGAAGTATTGAAAAATATTCGGGAGTACAGTTAATTTCTCTCAATTTTGCCCCTCCTATATGAAGATAATGTAATAGACCATGTGGAACTTGGATTGCACCATGTACACTATCAAGTTGTACTGAAATATCTGGCAACAATTTGATCAACATTAAACAAGACTATTGTCAAGCAATATAAGTCCCCTACCGGCTCCACCATTGTCAGAAAATTCCAACATATTCAGATTATTTTTTTATATATATTTGTTGCCATAGCAACCAGAGTTTTTGACGAAGGAACAAAATGAAATGACGTGCATAATGTCCATATTGCCATCTATCCATGTTTCAAGTTTAATAAAAAAATATTAAGAACTTTAAAAGTTATCACAGGATCCAGAAAACCACCATTTTAGCAGTATTTCTAGGGTATTTGTTGCCATAGCAACCAGATTTTTTAAATAGGAACAAAATGAAATGACATGCATAATGTCCATATTGACATCTATCTATGTTCCAAGTTTCATGAAAAAATATTTATAACTTTTAAAGTTATCGCAGGATCCAGAAAAGTGTGACAGACAGACAGACTGACTGACAGACTGACAGACGGAGCGCAAACCATAAGTTCCCTCCGGTGAAACCGGTAGGGGACTAACAAAGCTGAGTTATCAACAATACAGCCTTCTTTTTACAATAAGATCACACCATCTTTTGTCATACACATAAACAACCAATGGAAAAAAGCAAAACAAAACAACACTAATCAATGGTGACAAAAAACTCGTTTCAGTTGCAATTTGGACTTTATCAAAGTGAGCAGTGCTGAATAGGGTAAGAGCTTGAATGTTACATGGTAACAAATTTCCCAAAGAATATATTTCATTGCTGTCATTTTAGTTGCCTTCATGACACTAAGCCAAAACAAGATATTATAAAGGCTACAAATAATTAGATTTATGACTGTCAGCAACAGAGAAGCCCACAACCGTTAAAACATATCAACAAAAGAAGTGTGAGTGGTAAATTCCCCGTGGTATGCAGAAAATGACAGAAGATATTAATGGCTGGATAGAAACAGCTGGCCTTGAAGCAGCCACAAGCTTATTTCACTAATTATACAAAAATTCCACTGGCAATTCATTTATTATTACAACATCATTCATTATAACAAATGTGTTCCTTTGTGGCCTGGTCACAGATGCATGGCCATATTGTTCTTGTCACATGGCAAACACCATAAAGGCAGTCTCTATTCATAGTAGTAACATGTTTACACTTAGTTTTATATTAATATCTATCATCACACTTTGATAATTACTCATTTTTAATCAGATAAACTTAAAATTACTTTACATAAACAAAATAAGCATGCCAAAAGCTAACCTTTTTCAACAAAATTTTCAGGCTAAATTGGTGAGAATAGTTTACCCATACCGAAATTCCAACACATAATGTAATTAAATTAGCAGACATTTGCATAAAGTTTGTTCACTTATAAGCTTAGTTTAAAATCAGTGTAACGTAGTCATCATTGTCAGGAACTTTGCCGTGATTTGGCACATTTCTTAGTGGGCTTCTGGTGTTTCTTTTTAAATAAATATAGGCAAGCCTGAATGAAACATTTGCTTGCTCTCGAGTATTAACTTGAAAGAATTTGGATTGCTTAGCCAGATTGCTCATTTCATTGAGTTGTTTTCGTCACTAACAAAACAATTCAAAAGCACAGAACAAGTACCTTTTGGTTAAACAGTCTGCAATTCAAAAGCACAGAACAAGTACCTTTGGGTTAAACAGCCTGCAATTCAAAAGCACAGAACAAGTACCTTTAGGTTCAACAGCCTGCAATTCAAAAGCACAGAACAAGTATCTTTGGGTTAAACAGCCTGCAATTCAAAAGCACAGAACAAGTACCTTTGGGTCAAACAGCCTGATGAAGTAGGATCGTTGAGGATTGTCCTTCACGAAGCACACGACACCACAGCAACGCTTGTTCCATTTCTGCTTGTTGGTCGTGTCACCGAGGTACAGCTGAACGACAGCTGTTGAAAGGCTCTACAATTAAATAACGACATCCAAGTTGTGGGTAAAAAATAGTAAATGCATGGGTGTAAAGAATTGTCTCAGATGGCTTATCTAAAGTAGGACAACAATGTTCTGCCTATGAAAAATGTGTGTTAGGAGAAGCATGATAACCTATTGTTTCAGTGAGAGTCAAAACTTTTTAGTGGAGAGTGTCATCTTGGCTATACCTTGTCTGACCCAACTGCACTACATGTTTTCCTTAAATTTTAGAATTCATTAACAGACTCATTCTCAATGCAGAAATGTAGTATTTTTTTCTTCAAGTGGACAAACGTTCAAATAAAATGAGCCAAAATCCTTAATACTTATATGGTACTCTTTCTGTTGTAGGGGATGGCTTGGTAGTCACTAGTCTGTCGATAACTAACTAGTCTATCTAATAATTTGAAAAATCCTATAGTTACTTTCATGTATTATGGTTTTATGCCAAGTCTTTTAATTTGCCATTGAATATTTGCAAACATTTATGAAAAATTTCAAACACTTTTAAAGCTTTTACCCAGTTTAGAGGCGAAGCAGTGGACATAATTCGACCAGTCCCAAGGGGCAGTATTGGGGGAGGGGTCATATAAAGGAGGTGCAGTGCCCTGCTATTTCGCTCTACATCATTCCTACATAATGATTATCATTCCGATATTTGTACTAAGCAATTACCTTACATAAAGGTTATCATCCCAACATTTGTGCTAAGCTATGTCAAATGCCTTCAATACATGGGGTTATAAAGCTTTAAATAGCTGTATTATGACAATATATAAAGAGTGTTGTTTTTCATATATATTTTAATTCATCACAAACCTCAAAGTATGACCTTAACTTAAAATGAAACAATTATGTTCTTTCATGAGACACACCTTCTCAGATAGGTTAACATTGGTATTCTACACTGCTTTAATGCATGGTAAAGTTGGATCTCAACAAATGTTGACAATTTAGTGCTGTACATCAGTCATTGACTGCAAAGTTTCATTATGAACTTTAAAGGCAGACATGTGGTTCTTCAGTTTGATAGTCTGCCTGTATTATTTCAACAGTAATGTACAACGTAATTTTGAAATCTCTCAATCATAGTCAACATCAGGTGAAGTAAAATTAGTCTTATAGCTTGGGCAAGTCCTTTTCCACAATAAGGTTCTGTACACTACGCGATCCGTGATTCTTGCCTAATTTGCGGAGTCATGGTGGACAGTTTGATTTTTTAGTGGAAAATCACCGAGATTTCAAGTGATTTGTCACTCCGCCGTCGCGCGAGAGCAAGATAATCTTCGCGAAGATTCTCCGCAATTTTGTGGTGATTCGCCATGATTCACCGCGATTCGCCCTGATCGCAATGGATATCGGTGACATCAGTGTTTTTCCAATTCATTCATATAAACTTAATCGTATTGATAACTGTATGCATACCGCTTTTCTAATGTTAACAATTATCTGATAATCCAACATAATTGCAACATCACTTACGAAACAAGGGCTGTTTGTAAAACATGCATGACCCCCATATGGGCTGTCAGTTGTAGTGGCAGCCATTGTGTGAATACGTTTTTTGGCACTGTGACCTTGACCTTTGACCTAGTGACCTGAAAATCAATAGGGGTCATCTGCGAGTCATGATCAATGTACCTATGAAGTTTCATGACCCTAGGCGTAAGCTTTCTTGAGTTATTATCCGGAAACCATTTTACTGTGTCAAGTCACCGTGACCTTTCACCTAGTGACCTGAAAGCAAATAGGGGTCATCTGCGAGTCATGATCAATGAACCTATGAGGTTTCACGATCCTAGGCGTAAGCGTTCTTGAGTTATCATCCGAAAACCATTTTTCTAAGTTGAGTCACTGTGACCTTGACCTTTGACCTAGTGACCTGAAAATCAATAGGGTCATCTGCGAGTCATGATCAATGTACTTATGAAGTTTCATGATCCTAACCATAAGCGTTCTTGAGTTATCATCCAGAAACCATTTTACTATTTCAAGTCACTGTAATCTTGACCTTTGACCTAGTGACCTGAAAATCAATAGGGGTCATCTGCGAATCATGATCAATGTCCCTATGAAGTTTCATGATCCTAGGCATACGCGTTCTTGAGTTACCATCCGGAAACCATTTTACTATTTCGGGTCACCGTGACCTTGACCTTTGACGTTGTGACCTGAAAATCAACAGGGGTCATCTGCGAGTCATGATCATTGTCCATATGAAGTTTCATGATCCTAGGCATAAGTGTTCTTGAGTTATCATCCCGAAACAATTTTACTACTTCGGGTCACAGTGACCTTGACCTAGTGATCTCAAAATCAATATGGGTCATCTGCAAGTCATGATCAATGTCCCTATGAAGTTTCATGATCCTAGGCATAAGCGTTCTTGAGTTATCATCCGGTAACCATTTTACTATTTCTGGTCACCGTGACCTTGACCTTTGGCCTAGTGACCTGAAAATCAATAAAGGTCATCTGCCAGTCATGATCAATGTAACTATGAAGTTTCATGATCCTAGGCTTAAGTGTTCTTGAGTTATCATCCGGAAACAATTTTACTATTTCGGGTCACCGTGACCTTGACCTAGTGACCTAAAAATCAATATGGGTCATCTGCGAGTCATGATCAATGTACCTATGAAGTTTCATGATTCTAGGCCTAAGCGTTCTTGAGTTATCATCCGGAAACTATCTGGTGGACGGACATACGGACATACAGACATACGGACATACAGACGGACCGACATGAGCAAAACAATATACCCCCTATTCTTCGAAGGGGGGCATAAAAATAATCTTAAACATTTATGACAACAAATATGTATCCTAAACACAACATATGCCTACACCATTTTTCAGAAGTGTAAAGAGTACAGTGCATTATGGGACATAGCTTTCATTGGACGAGCGAATTTAAATATAGATTGAATGCAATACGGTCATGTAAAAAATATGTTTTATTGCGTCAAACACAGCATCTGAAAAACATGCTTCCCGAGGACTTTCTGTTAACGGGTAAAAATGAAAGTGAATATTTGTTAACAGTTACACTGCGATGGCATGTTAAACTAGAAATGGCGCGGCAGAGGCCGACGCGTATCCCCACGCCGAATGTTTGACCTAGGTGTGCCCCAGGGTTGGTAATGGGGCCATGCATAGCTGAGATTGACCGTATTGTCATAAGAGAAGTTCATCATCAATTAGAAGTGAATTGGTGTAGAAATGAAGAAGTTATAGTAAAAGGCAATTTTGGGTGGGTGTGACATATGTGGGCAGGGCGCCCCAGGGTTGGTAATTGTGCCATGCATAGTTGAGATTGACCGCATTGTCATAAGAGAAGTTCAGTATCAATTAGAAGTGAATTGGTGT
This sequence comes from Dreissena polymorpha, assembly GCF_020536995.1. Classification (NCBI taxonomy): domain Eukaryota; kingdom Metazoa; phylum Mollusca; class Bivalvia; order Myida; family Dreissenidae; genus Dreissena; species Dreissena polymorpha. The sequence goes on from NC_068355.1 coordinate 158,688,961, forward strand.
AGAAATGAAGAAGTTATAGTAAAAGGCAATTTTGGGTGGGTGTGACATATGTGGGCAGGGCGCCCCAGGGTTGGTAATTGTGCCATGCATAGTTGAGATTGACCGTATTGTCATAAGAGAAGTTCAGTATCAATTTGAAGTGAATCGGTGTAGAAATGAAGAAATTATAGTAAAAGGCAATTTTGGGCGGGTGTGGTCTATGTGGGCGGGGCCCCAGGGTTGGTAATGGGGCCATGCATAGTTGAGATTGACCGTATTGTCATAAGAGAGGTTCAGTATCAATTTGAAGTGAATCGGTGTAGAAATGAAGAAATTATAGTAAAAGGCAATTTTGGGTGGGTGTGGTCTATGTGGGCGGGGCGCCCCAGGGTTGGTAATGGGGCCATGCATAGTTGAGATTGACTGTATTGTCATAAGAGAAGTTCAATATCAATTTGAAGTGAATCGGTGTAGAAATGAAGAAATTATAGTAAAGGCAATTTTGGGTGGGTGTGGTCTATGTGGGCGGGGCCCCAGGGTTGGTTATGGGGCCATGCATAGTTGAGATTGACCCTAATGTCATAAGAGAAGTTCAGTATCAATTTGAAGTGAATCCGTGTAGAAATGAAAAAATTATAGTAAATGGAATTTTTTGGTGGGTGTGGCCTATGTGGGCTGGCGCCCCAGGGTTGGGATTGGGGCCATGCATAGTTGAGATTGACCCTAATGTCATAACAAAAGTTCAGTATCAATTTGAAGTGAATCCGTGTAGAAATGAAAAAAATATAGTAAATGGAAATTTTTGGTGGGTGTGGCCTATGTGGGCGGGGCACCCCAGGGTTGGGAATGGGGCCATGCATGGTTGAGATTGACCGTATTGTCATAAGAGAGGTCCAGTATCAATTTGAAGTGAATCGGTGTAGAAATAAAGAAGTAAATGTAAAATAACCTAAAAAAATGAGTGATAATTTCTGACGCGGCCCCACCCCAACCGCTATAACTTTTGACCCAGGGGTCAGATCAAAATTCCAAATAGTGCAGGGTCGCACATATGCTCATAGCTACCATGTGTGTAAGTTTCAAGGTTCTAGTGCTTTTAGTGTAGGAGGAGATAGTGGCCAGGACGGACAGACAGACAGACGGACGGACGGACGGCGGAGATAACCACAATATCCCCACCTTTTTTTCAAAAAGCGTGGGGATAAAAATCGTCTGGATTGTTTCATTTATATTTCTTACACGTACTGCTCTGATAGGGAATACATGTAATAAACACAGACCCGTGAGTTTTTCACACCTTTTTCACACCTTTATTGACATTACACAACAGATAAACACCAATTAGCTGTCAAAATGGTTTAACCTCTAAGCGATTAAAATCGGTTAAACAGACGGATAAAGCAATGAAGCTGTGATTGTCGACATCTTTGTACCGGATTGCCGAATTTCAGATTTTCAGTTTGCGGAGTCATTTTATGCCAATTCCTAATGGGCCAAATATTTATTATTTTGGTTATTTACAATGTATCCTAGTTTGCGGAATGCATATTTTCGATTCCCATGTTGCCGACTTCTTTTCATCGCAAAAAAAGTTGAATCACGGCGGTTCACGGTGATTCCGGCTGATTGCCTTACAGCGAGATACATCCGCGACAGTCACCATGGAATCGCCGAGACATCACCCAAATTTTCTTGTCGCTCAGAATCTCAGAATCACTGTGATTTGTCACGTTGCATCGAATGCGATGATGCGAGAATCGCTGCAAAAATCACGGGTCTCGTAGTGTTTTTTGGACTTAAATATTTGTGGGGACGTATACTGTGTTTACTAAGTTTAAATACCTACATAGACGAAAAATAGTCAAATTACAATCCTAATTTGAAACTTTTCACATAAGGATTTGTAGGCATAGAGTTCCTGATTGGCCTCCAAACCAGCAAGATTTGTATCTATTGATGCCATAAGTTGGTCTCAGTGACTTAGTAACTTTTGTTGAAGTTATTCTCCCAATTAATATTTTAGGTCTGTCCATGTAGCTCTAACTTCCATTATTCAATACATTTACAATTTATGAATTTGAACTATTTAAAAAGCTGCCAAAACGCAACCATCTTTAAACACTACTTAAACTTAATGTGTCTTGATATCTATGTAGCATAAGAAAGAAAAGAAAAAATATTATCTAAAATGCTTTTAAATGAGACTTCTGTTTAAATGTACACAGTTATTCAGCCTCATGGAAGACATTTTCAAAACCAAAATAGGGAAGTATTTCAATCTCAAGCAACATTTGAATCTATATATAACAGCCATGCATGTGATGAGCTTTAAAATCTAACAGGAACTAAATGCAAACAAAATCATACTTTGCTAAAACAATACAAGCGAAAAAGTTTCAATGATATTGCTTATATGGTTTATTTAAAATTTCTGGTGTTATTTTTATTAAATGATCTTTATAATTTTGTTTTTGATAATTTTCCTCAAAAATAAATGAGCCATGCTCTATGAAGGGGGTTTAATGCATGTGCGCCTAAACTGAATTTTTGCTAAGAAGAGACTTTCTTTAAACGAAAATTATCATAAAAGTAGAAAGTGTCGCACAGGCTAATAAATGAAACCCCTTTTTCAGAGCACGGCCAAAATATTGATTCAAATGTATCTGTAGTGTGGAAAGATCTAGAGGGAAATAAAAGGGGCTGCACCCTGCTTCTGTGTGGCTCTGCCCTCCTGTCTCTATGGACTTGTCATATGAATTTTTTTTTAATCCTTTACCACTAAGAAACGTATTTTCACATATTTGTAGTCCCATAGAAAGTTATATTTAATTTAATACCTTTCTTTATTAATACTAGATTCAAGTTAAGGCTTCATTTCCAAACCTTAGATACTGATGAGCAGCAAACAGCATAAAACCTGAACAGACTGTGAGTAACTTGCAGGCTATTCTGGTTTATACTGTTTGCTCATAGCCATTTTCACTTTGCTTTTAAGTGAAAAAGGGTTAAGTAGGTCATTATAGCCAATTATACAAAACTTTGATTGTTTATTTCTCACCATATTGTCTGAATTCTACATAAGCAACACATCCAATTACTTGTTTGCACGCCATGTGTCATTTCTCCGTAAATCCATGCACATTTTTGTACTAACAGTTTAAAATGAATAACATAGGAATTCTTATGTTTAATTAACTACCACTTTAGTAATTTCACTACTTGATTTTGTCCCAAATGTGTGATTTTTAATGCCATAATTTCTATTTTCAAGGGGAGCCGGACTCATTCCAAATGGCAAAAAACACAACTAGCAAGTTCGCTAAAATTGCTTAATTTACAAGCCTACACATGTGGATCACCCTACCAGTCTACTGCTCATTGGTATTTGGGAATGTAAAAATAATTAAGATTAACCCTTTGCATGCTGGGAAATTTGTCGTCTGCTAAAATGTTGTCTGCTGAATTTCTAAAATTAGAATTTTCTTCGATTTTTTTAAGAATTCTATCAGAATAGCAAACAGTTTGGATCCTGATGAGACGCCACGTTCTGTGGCGTCTCATCTGGATCCAAACTGTTTGCAAAATTCGGTTCCAGCACTGAAAGAGTTAAACTCTCGAGGAGTCTCTAAACTCTTTAGCCAATACCCCACCACAGGGCTCATGTTTTCGCTTCACAGGGTAGTAATTTAAGACCTACCTCAGAAAATGCCCTGCATTTGTACATAGATCCAGCAAATTTATAACTATTCATTTTTGTAAAATAAGTCTAGATTTGAGAGGGAGGAATTAACTGAAAGGAGAAAAAATCACACCCCTTGCTTGCAGTATCAGCCATTTGCAAAAATATTGAAAATTAGGCTTAAAGAAAATCTCATTTGCGAAAATACTAACATTTGGTAAATTGGTTGTAATAAAAATCAGCTACATTTGAACATGTATCTTACCCGAACTGATTTCTATTTGTTTCATTACCAGTGCACATGCTAGCTCTGCCAATCAATATTTAGATCACTCATATCTGAGATAACATTGTTTAATGACAGTTCGGATGAGTGGAGCCATTGGTAATAAGGAAGGACAAAATCATATACAGTCCAACCCCTACTTCAAGTCACCCTTCATCGCCGGCCACCCCGTGTAGGCGGCCAGTCTGTGCCGCGACCGTCGATAAACACTATAATGCACCCCTCTTAAGCGGTAACCCCGTTTCTCCGGCCAGCGGCCAGCAATTTTGCATCCCAAATGTTTAATTCCCCCCATATGAGTGGTCACGTGCAAGTAAGTCAGTCATGTACATTGGCAAAATTACACAGACGCAACGGCGAAAAAATCGATACGTACTTCCAGTCTGCGGTTTAGGCTCTGCAGTATTGAAGCGTGATGTGTGATAAACATTTTGACAGCCAGTTTGCAAATTGCAATTAATTAGCGGCGGATTATCGGGTTATCGGGTTAAAAGCATATATTTGACCATTTGATCTTTTTGTTTCCGCACGTGCGAATATCAGCTATTATTACTGGAAAGGAGATTCTTAATTTATAATTTATTATTTGTAGCTCATACTATTTCAAGCACACATTTATGACAATTATCGGCTAATTAAAAGTTAAAAAAAACAACAAAACTTTTAACCGAAATCAACTGATCTACATGTTCTCTGTGCTACAAAGTTTTTATCCAAAAATCAATACACGCATGCTTTCAAACCAAGGGTATGGCGTGACATTGTACATTGGTGCATAATTTTAGCGCGCTTTTGTCGGGACAAAGGAAATACACGATGCTAGAATTTGTAAACGTCTCGTTAACATTAAACAATCGGGAGTGTGTTTCGGATTACAAATTTTTATTCTCATTTGGGAATAAAACAAAACATTTATATTTGTTTTATATTTACAATGATTTCAATATTAATTTTGATAATACCCTTTACGCGGCGAAAAAATGTTTTTATAATATTATGCATGAAAAGCACGATTACCAGGAGGATTACACCCCGTTGCTATTATCAGTCTCTTAAGTAACTGGCCACGATTTTATCGTGAAGGAGATCACTGTCGGGACCAATTCGTGCGGTAGGTATTCAAAGCCATAAAACTGCAATAAACCGATTAAATTATCGATTTATAGTGACACGGGAGTTATTCACGCACAACTGATTCACAACTGTTCCCATCTTAAGTACATTGGGGCCATACAACGCGCATTGTGTAAACAATGAATCATGAGAATGATTCTTTTTCATTGACTTGATTCTGATGATGATGATATTGATGATGATTAGAAAGATGAATAGAATATTTTTTTGAATGAAAATGTTGTCTTATAGCTGGTTTTAGAAAAGAAGAAATAAAATTATTTTAAGTCTATACATTGTTTAGTACATGTACACATATTTACCATTTTGTTTATACAAAAATTTAAAAGTTGGCTATGCACTCATCAACTCCAGACTCCCTATGACCCAACCCCCTCTAAAGAGGCCATTCCGCTTAAGCAGCCAATTTGGCTGTTTCCCTTGACTGGCTGCTGAAGAGGGGTTGGACTGTATATTCATTTTCATAAATAAACCGATGCCTTTAATCCACAGTCACTGTTTTACTTAATTTACAGATAATATTGTCATCTCCCTACCAAATATGGCCAGTTGCAAAAGTCGTATGTTGAATAAACAACCATGAAAAGAAACTTGACAATAAATAAAAAAAAGTATTAAGGCTGTTATTTTACAGCTTTCTGTTGATTAATAAGTTTATTTATATTTTATGTTTAAACCATAAGCTTATGATATGATGAGACATTTTAATATGATGGGACATTTTATCTCGGCAAAATTTTGGAATGACATTGTATTTTGTTAAGAGAACCTACTAACCTGTAGATAAGCAATTTACCGGGTATTTTTGCTTATTATTTTGAGAGAAAAAACTTGTAAACTATCGGCACCGGAACTAATTAGTTATGCAGTAGACATCTGGCGTGTTTCGGATTACATCGATACGTCATTCCCACCGATACGCAGTACTCAAAGTATACTGTGTTTGTTACCATTAGGTTGATTTAACTGGATCTTATAGACATTTAGTGATTAATGGTCATTTCTAACAGCCTTGCTGTTGGGTTTGCTTTTTAGCTATGCAGTTAAAATGTCTGACTATAGTACCACTATGGAGATCATGGAATCAATCCCACGCTTGAGCTTCATATTTTATAAATCAGGCCTTTTCCAATCCATTTTGGGAAAACGCCACACTGGAATTTTGGGAATTTCCCTTCAGGAAAAAACCCATTTTAGGTAAAAAATATTCGCAAAACTGGCTGAATTGGGAAAAGCAATCGCATGTAAATAGTGTTTATCTTTTATTTCACAGAAGCCGTTAACTGGTAAATAAGGACTATTTTGATAACATATTATTAAAATTTTACAAAATATTAGGAACATGTGTGATAAGTGCAGTTTTTTATCTGATTTTGGGGAAAGGGCCTGGCCTTTTTTGAGGGGAAAAAATCACACTAAACGCCGGATTTTGGGGAAAATAAGGAAAGTCTTAAATAATCAATTTAACATATTTTACTGTTTTTAAAACAAATTCAAGGCAACAGATAATTTAATTATGCAATATTTTTCTATTTTCTACACTGAATCATGATAACTTATACATTAAAAGGTTAAAAAAATTATATATTTTTTTTTTTGGAATTTGGAATTTTTTTTTCAATTGGGAAAAAAACAACCAGATTTGCATTGGGAATGGGGCCAATATTCGGACCCGTGGCATAGGACGGAAAAAGAGTGTAAATAATGGTGACAAGGCAAACACAAACTAAGAACATGCAAATGGGTCTGACCTTTGTGTAATGATTTCAGGGAGCCACTTGTGTAGTGGTCGACACTTATAGCAAAAGTGTCTGGGCCGTGAAACCATAGGGACTGTTAAGTAAAAATATTCTATTATACTACATATATATACTAGGGATACAACTGTGAAAATTCCTGCACACAACCATGGTGTAAACAATAGCGAAAAATTGCCTCCAAACGCAATAAATACACCAATTAAACTGTATTACAACAGCCAAGACATTTATCTTTCAGAAAATAATACAATTGGCAATAAAGTACAAGCTTTTCATTGAACTAAGAGAGAAAGTTTCATTCAAAATGCTCAAAAATCCTTACTTGGACACAGGTGTGCACAGCTGAAAACTGAGAATTCTAGAAGTAACTTTCGTATTCCTTTGTTATAAAGCTCTTTCGTTGGTACATATTCCTTGGATAGTTTTTTTTCATAGTAAAATAGAACATAATAAATATTTAGTGAGCATATTTTGCTAGAAATTCACATCAATCTGCTTCAATTTCACAATGACAATGTTTTACTTTCATTTTGGATAGTTCACATGTATTTCTAACATGCGATTTGATTGGTTGAAATTCCACTGCAGTAATAAATCCAGCGATTCACGTTCCACGTAACATTACCTGACAAATTGCATACAAATCCTTGAAGATAGTAGAAATGTAAACAAATTTAATATTTACGGTGTTTTACATATACAGTACAGCCAAAGCGGAACAAACGTATTTCGCGATCCGCGGCGGCAAGGCGAAACGAGTCGATGCCGCGTCAGTCGTTGAAGCCGCGTCAGTATGCGGCGGCAAGTCGCATTTCGCCGCGAAACTTCGCATCTGTCCGCCGAGGCATGCCGCGGTCCGCGACATGATGCCGAGTCGATGCGATCATGAAATATTTATTTTTTTTAATTATTAGTTACATGTAGTTAACAAATTTTGAAATAACAATTATAATAATAATTAAAATCATAATAAATTTATTGTGCGCGGATTGGATTAGCATATACATGTAAGCATGGTTAATGTGTCTGGCCAATTATTAAGTTTGTTTCCCGCCCGTAGCGTATGTATTTCACACATAAACAAGGTCACGTTATTATGTTTTCGCACATACAAGTGGTCAAGGCTCCAGCATATGGTGGATTTATAAATTAATTGCATGTTGATTCCGCTATTATATTTTAGCTGAGAAAATTAGCAGTTTGAAGCCACATCAATAATCAAGACGGTGACGACGTATTTGTAGTTTTGTTAATTATCAGCTTATTATAACTATTGTTTGAATATGCGTATATAAACACGTTTTATCTTGTTCATATTATACAGTTAATATCCCTACTAATTACCCGATAATCCCGTATATTCCAGTTTTAAAGCAAATGCTGGTTAATATTTACGATACACAAACATTCTCGATATTTCCTTAAGTATCAAATACATTTTGGCATTTGTTACTATTTATAGAGATGATGAAATAACGTATAATCGGGGCGTTTTTTTTTCTCCACTTAACACGCGATTTACGCCTGACGTGATGTTCATGTATTTATACAACACAAAATACACCCAAACTTTCCAAACGACGTTCTACATGTCTGCATAATTTTCGCGCGCTTTTTATGAAACAAAGGATATTTTAGCACTGTTTATTTGACGCTAGAATTTGCCAAAGGACGCGTTAGCATTAAAATTCGGAAGTGTGTTTCGGATTACAAATTTAATAATGATAATCGAACGAAACATAAACAGTTGCGCGTAATTAATTATACGCTACACATACATGTATGTACATGTAGGTGGATATCTTTTCACTCGATCCGCCGCGTACGTATGCGGCGGATTTACTCCGCGAAAGTACGCGTGGTTAATACAGACTCGGCATCGTTGCGCGGATCGATGCCGAGTGCCACGGCGATACGCCGCGTGATCACACGATTCGGCCGCCGCGGACTAATAATCTGGCCGTGGCGTAGCCGCGGATTATGTTTGTGCCGCTTTGGCTGTACTGTATGCAGTTACATGCAATTATGGAAGGTGTCTACTTTGATTAATAAAGTGTCTATGGATAATAAAACAAGGTAAAATTTGCTCAAATTCTCTGTAATTATTAAATTATGAAACAAAATGTGTCAAAGTGGGTGTGCACACCTGTGTCGCATTTCGAAAATTTTACCGTTTTTCATGAAACTTTTGTTTCAAACACAACTATGAACACTTTTACTGCTATAAAAATAGTTGTTATCTGATAGATAAATGTCTGAGCTGTTGTTATACAGTTTTTTTGGTGTAATTATTGCTTTTGGAAGCGATTTTTTTGCTATTGTTCAGACCATGATGTTGTGCAGGAAATTTGACAGTTGTATCCCTTGTATATATGTATATAGTATAATAGAGTATTTTTTAACTTACGATCCCTGTGCGTGAAACATTAAGAGGGGGAGGAGTGTAGTGATTAATGGTCACTTCCAACGGTCTGGCTTTTCGGCTAGCTATTTAGCGACGTGGTTAGAGTGTCTGACAGACTACCGCTCTGGAAATCGTGCTGTCAATCCACTGCTTGAGCTCCGTATTTTCACAATACTCAATAGACATACATGACACTTTTTTATTACATGAAAAATAAGTCAACTTTGAGCTGTACGTTTATACTCATAAAAGCTCAAAGCATTCAATTACAACTAAGAGATTCGCGGGACACATTTTTTTACATCGCTTTTGGCACGTTTTGCCTTTAACAAGAAGAACTTTTAACGGATAACTGGTGATCAACTCTTACCGAACAGCCCCATCCGAAAGCCGCGAAAATAGCTTCATTTTCGTTGTCGGACAATAACTGTGATCTTTCATTTTTTTTCGGTTGTCTAGTAGACATTGTGTTAGCCTTCTTTTTATTACTTTATGGGTGAAAATTCACATATATTTAGCAATATTTACAGTCTCTTCCTGGTTGTTGTGATATCCGGCGAATTTTGCAAGTTTACAATATTGGAAAATATAGGCCCATTTATAAATTTAAGAATTTTATTTAAACATGCAAATAGATAAAATTGAAAGAATCTGAATAACAAATGGAAAATGACATCGTTCATGTAAGCATCTTTCAATTCATGACAAGATTTGTTTAAAATCTTCACACTATCATATGCGCATTAATATATTTGTCATTTCGTCAACAGCTGATCGGAAATAGATCCACAGCAGTTCTGCACGACTTCACCAGTGGGTCGACATGTCTGGTACATGGAAGCTCCGCCCACCTAAGTCCAAATCACAAGCTGTAAGCTTAAAAATTCATTGCCACTGTAGGCTTCATAGAAATAGGACGTACAATCTGGTTTCACATTAAGCATACATAAATGGAAGTTTCATGCTTTTGACATTTGGTGGTCAATAAACTAATGTGGATTAACTATGCTTAATTATTTTTGTTATAAATTATTTAATTAAATCAATAAATGTATGAAAAGTGTGAGAAAGCATATATTAGACATTTTGACACATATAACATTTAATAACTGTTTTTGATTTTAAAATACTTCAAAAGCCTACCATAGGTAGGTGGAAATGAAAGGGGCTATACCAGTGACAGTAGCAAGCATGGATTTGATGCTCCAAGGCGAGCTCATGTTGCCAGGCAGAAAGTCACCCAATGGACCGCTGATTGTGCATGGGCATCGCCATAACCTCAAGAACAGATTCGAGCTCATACGAACACTTGGGGAAGGCACGTATGGAAAAGTGAAGCTTGCTGTTGAGCGGTCAACGTGCGAACAGGTTAGTATTGCTGATTATTCACTGGAAGTTAAAACTTAAATTGTATACACATGTACATGCCGCAAGTGATCGACATGATAAAATTTATTTATTTTACCTTGATTCCATCGAAAGGCTTTGGCTGATAAAGACACGCTTGAATCTGTTTCATATAAAGAACCAGTATTTAGTGTCTTGGATAACGCTATCCAAGTAGGGATCAAACTCTGGACCTCCCCTTTGCAAGACAGACACCATATTTATGTCACCATTGTGGCCTGTAATATTGGTTATACTGTTGTAAACAATTCTGTTTGTTTGATATACTGACAGAGCATAATTGGTCATATGTTGGAACATAGTATATATATATTTTTTTAATTTATATTTTATTACTACTTAATTATTATATTTTTTTAATTTCATGCTGCTAATCAATGATAGTATTGGATTTTATCCTGCTTAATTCTTTGCTTTAAAAATTTTAATTTGTGAAAAGCTTTACATATTTTTGCAAACAAAACAGTAGCGAGTTTCCCCTTGAGTGGTCATAAAATGCTATCATTAATTTTGCGCCCCATAGCTATCTTAGACCAGGTTTAAAATAATTAATTATTGAAAAATTTGAATATCAATGGTGGTATTTAAAGCATGAATAAAAGAGCACCTTGCCCTTTTAACAAAGAGCATCCTGCCTTTTTCAAATCTTAGCTTGAGCACTGCTGTTATCCCCTAATTGATATGCATTTAACTGTACAACTATATTTTGTTGCCACAAAGTTTACTCAGTCGAGGATATTTTTTTTGTGCTTTGATATTATTAGTTTTCTTAAAAAAAATTATATTGGCCATGCTTTGTGAAAAGGGGTTTTAATGCATGTGTGAAAGTATCTTCCCAGATTAGCCTGCGCAGTCAGCACTGGCTAATCATGGACGACACTTTCCACTTTTATTATATTTTTCGTATACATACAGAGAGTCTCTTCTTAGCAAAAATCCAGTTTAGGCGGAAATTGTGGCATGGCCCAAGCCCCATATGAATGTTTGTGTTGGGTTTACATTTAACAATAAACATTTGTTTCAGTTTCCTTGAAATACTATTAGACCAAAATAGTGTTCTTATTTTAACAATGAGTCTACTTTGATTAAAAGTGAATACATGTAACTAAAATGGTGAAATAAAAAATGCATAAAATATTCTTAAATATTTAATTAACATATATTCACTAACAGTATTCCATTTAGTCATCTTTAAAACAGATTTACAGTATTAAAAAACAAAGAGTATTTGGGACCCCTATTTACAGGCAGGAACCCTGACAATCACATTAATGACAAACCCTGAAATTGGTAATGACTTTGGTAATTTATTAACCTTATATTATAGCAACATTATATCAATCTTTATCATATCTCATGTAAGATATGCTTGGTATGCAGTGTTGTGCTGGTTATTAAAGCTGGCCTAAGATATTATATCATCGTTTATCCCTTGGGATCTGCAGCTTATCGCTGGTCTATTGTGAAAGGTAATGAAAACATTCCTGTCGCTTTAAATGGAGTTATATGGTATAAAGGCTGTCATTTTATCTTATGATAAATGAAATAAATTACTTTTAATTTGATTTACTTGAAATATGATAATCAGCCTTACATTACAAATGCAGACATCATCTGCCTTTTGTCAGAGTGTTGGCATTGCAGTGTTGATGAATTCTCAAATTTCATGCTTGGCGTATGGAATTTCAATTAAAATGATCATCATTGTCAACCTCAAAACATACTGTTGGGATCTGATGTCTTGACCTACAGATAAACTTTTAACAAAATATACCCCCTGTGAAATTGTATCCAGGATACTTGACCAGTACTATCATGGTGTATGACTGTATTTGGTGACACGTGAGCTAGCGGTGACACGTGAACCAGTCGTACTACTGAAGTTGTAGTGGCCATTCATCATTTATGAACTTGAATATTTAAAATTCAATTTTATTTTTGGCATCCTTTTGTTAGCCTTGTTGGATAGAGGTGCATTACCAACTATAGATGAGCCTCATATAATTATTCATATGATGCTTCTCTCATGAATTTATGGTTCATAAAATGCAAAAAATTAAATAACGAGCTGTTACAAGATGTTTATGTTCTTATCTGACACATGGTAACATTGAGTTTCATGCTACAGTTTTTGCTCAGTAATACTGGCCACAACAAGTCATCAGGTTTACAGCTAATTATGCAGCCACTCAAGGATTGGTCAATAATACACCCCACAGCTCTATACAAATTTAAAGAACAAAGCTTAGATAATGCAGACAAAAATCAATGATTACAACTGCTACATCCAACTGAACCATGTCTGGAATGCAAAACTGTTGGTTAAGTTATTCAGACTATAGTTTGTTTCATAAGGTTTTGTACTGACTTGTTACTTTTCTGATACAGTGGGCAGACAGACAGGCTAGATGAATGGCTAAGGCTCAGATACAAATCTGTCATTTATATTTTATTGCAATTAACTGAAGATTGTCATCAGCCTATCAAACAATCTTAATTGCTCATTATTATACATTCTTTTTAGGAAATAAGCTAAAACCTGCACAGTTTTAATACATGTTTACAGTTTATAATGCTTTTTAATATTACATTTTTTTAAACATAATTATTACGCAGTTTGTGTCCTCATTAAGATGTAATGCTTTTTTTATAAGTAGATGTTGTAAAAAACAATAACAGGTGGATTGAAATGAACGAATGTACATTTATTTTTTGTAGTTCTGATGCAGTATTTTATTTCTTAGAAGTAACAGTATACAGCACTCATTATATAAATTGGTAATAGTATGCATTCTCATGGGTTGAATGCACGATTTATTTTAATTAAATTGAAAGCTTGTATTTTATAAGGTTAAATTCCATTTTATTTTTAGTAGCAAGTCAGTTAAGGCAATCAGTACATTTTTGTCCCAATAAGCACATATTTAATGTTTTTATAAGAATTGTTATCTTATCGAAAGTATCAAGATAATAAAATCAAAATCTGTTTACTAAGTTTATCTTTAAAGGATCCTGTGCCTTTAAGGTTTTAGCTTAAGTGTTTAGGTATTCTCTTTAATTTGGTTGTACATTGTGTAAAAAATAACAGGTCATCTTAAAAGCAATTTGAAATCACACCCGCAGTGGCATTCATAATTGATTAAATACCAGGGACATAAGTGTGAAGCGCATTTTAAAACCAACTTCTAAAAGAATGTATTATAGCTGTGCAGGTGTTTATTTGGCCAGACTGCTTATTATTAATTGGGTGAAAGTGTTTTGTTCTGAAAAATAAAACCTACAGCAAATTAAAAGATACAACTCATGATGTTTATCATAGAAATTAAAAAATATTAATAGTTATAAATGCTAATAATTTATGTGATTGAAATAATGGTATGATTGAAATATTTGTCTTATTATTAAAAGAACCCCATATTTTTTATTTTTAGGGTACACCAGTTCCTAGTAATTTTGCACACTTTATCATACTTGTACATTCCAAATTAATGATTTTTGTGGTCATGATGCATATAAAATACACTTGAAATAACCATTCTGATTGCATCTTTGCTTGGTCCCACTATGTCTGAATAGTTAAATAAAATCCTCCCATGGTCAAGTGCATGCATGCTTTTGATTCATCTGCACTAGTAAGGGGCTACCTATAAATTCAGTCAGTTTATAAAGGATATAATTTATTTCAACTCTGACCAACATTACTTTCTGTAAGCAGATCTGTTAAAATCTCAATTTCTGATGTAAGACTTAGTAATGTTTAGACAGGGTCACGCAACCACATGTCTACTTTTGACGTGCAATATGTCTAACGTTATTGGTTGCAATAATAACAGTTGTCAAGTTACTCATTAATGAAATTAGTGTCCTAAGCTGTTATGTAGTTTCTGAAATTGATTTATTTACAGGTTTATAGACCACTTAATGGCAATAATTATTAAAGACTGTTAATGTCTATGAATTAATTATGGCTAGACTTTCATATTACTATGTAACCACATGCTGCGGCATATACATGTATTGTTTTGGCCAGGGCTACATACACAAATCTACCGTTTTATTAAGCAATATCTTCATCTATTTCTTATTTGTTTTTTATTTGTTTTTATTACTGTTGATTATTGTGACAGGCTAGACATAGAAGCAAAGTAATATTCAAAATTGTGTTTGAAATGTCACAATTCGCCTATTTTGTATATCTTTCAGTTTCTTACATAAAAAAATAAAAATAAGTCTTAAAGGGGCCTTTTCACAGATTTTGGCATGTTTTGAAGTTTGTCATAAAATGCTTAATATTGATAAATGTAAACATAAGATATAAAAAGCTCAAGTTAAAATCAAGAATAAAATTTAAAAAAGAAAAAAAGGTAACCCTCTGAAGGGCTCAAACCACTGACCCCTGGAGTCCTGGTGTAAAAAGTTTACCACTTAGACCACTCGGCCATCCTTCCGGATGCAATGCCAGATGTATTTTATACTTTGTATAAGCAATCCTTGTAGTTTCAAAGAATATAACGACAACAACAGAACTCTCCAAATTATTAATTTGTTTCGCGTTGCAACGCTTTATAATTTTCGGGTTTTTAAATCGTCAAAAGATGCATATAATGGCTATTTTAGAGCATGGTAAATGTTCAGTATTACTGTTTCCTCACAAATATCATAACTAAAATGAACATTTGCGAATCTGAAGCAACTTTTATCAATTTTGTCAATTTACCCAAACGTGAAAAGGCCCCTTTAAGACTTTTTCCTCAGTTTTATATTTGTGAGGATTTATTAGATCATAATTATGATTTGTTATTTAATTTATTTGACACCCTGAATATGAACACATTTGAATGGGTCATTCATCAATATTTTGCTCTAATAAATAAATGAAAACTTTTTCAAAATTGTATGTTCCAGTCAAAATGCTTATAAATTTCTCCCATGTTCATTTAACAGTTTTATTCTTTTTGATATTCCTTAATGAAGACATTTTATGAGTTTTTACCTAAATGTTTAAAGTGAACAGGTGTAAAATAACGTCATGCTTAAGTGTTAACATCTTTCACAAAATGAAGTGACATTGGCTCTTTAAAACAAACACTTTTCAAATTGTTTGAAAAATCAATGATTTCTAGCCGCAGACGAATTCCTAAGGCTCACTGAAGCATGATGGGATAGTCTGGATATTGATTTTGATTGGTCCTATAATTGGTACAGATGGTGAATTGTCACCAAGCCATGTTCTGTGTTTAAGACCGTGAAATCTGATTGTCGTTAAAATGTGATGGCCTTTATATTAATGGGATCAAATATTTCATTCACTTTGTCAGTAGTAACGCCAATGTCAGTGATGGCTATGTTAATGAGAAAATGACAATAAGTTTCTTCCAATAGGAAATCTAATAAACATTTGTGATCCTTTGAATATTTCATCATTAAGATGTTAATGAGTTAACGTAATATGTTTGATTTCAAAATAAAATAATTATTACTTTTTTCCATTTGATAAATGATTAAAGATCAAAAAGCGTAAAAAACTACACATTTCATTAATAAAAATGTGGTAATAAAACTTTCAATTACCTTACTATCATTATCTGCTGAAATGATCATGAATAGGTGAATCACAATGAAGTAAAAATGAGGATATATTTGTATTTAAATATGCCATGACTGTTAAATAGGAACACGCTTTAGCTTGAAGGTAGAAAAAAATCAGATTGATTGTTCTGATTGGCTATTATTACCGTGGCAATTGTCAAACATTTCAGCCCGAAGTCATGTCCTTAGTCATAATACTATCATGCAGGAAGATTATTATACAGATAGTTAACCAGTAGCTGACCACAAAATTACATTTAAGTTACCAGCTATTTACTTTTGACAATTGGTCTTTAGATGTAATATTATTATTTCATAATCACTATTTAAATTAATTCCCTCAGCTATGTAAAAAATTAGTCATTTTGATGTTCACAGGGCGGATATCTAAGGTTTTATCAATCAGGTATTTTGTGGAGGGCATAAATGTAACATTACTTAATATTACAGGCTCATTGAAGAGTTATTGGTTTAGGAGATTAATGGAAATGCAATGGTTAGAAATCTGTAAAAAAAATAATTCTGTTGTTTCCAATATGCTTGGAGATAGTTATTCATACTAGATTCAAATAAATAGTTCAAAATAATGCATAAAAGGGTGGAAAACAAGCATGAACTTTCTTCAACAACACTTGGTACTGCATTTTCCAATCACAATATTATTGACCCTAAAATGAAATGTAACAACATGTGACATTTAAGATATGTTTTAAAGAGATTAATTATCCAAATTATTTTTTATATTCATTAAAAATGATCTTTGGCATGCTATAGGTAATTGTTATTACATGGACACTAAGTACTAAGTTGGTAAATCCCCAAATGACGTATATTATTGTATCCTACAAATCAAATGTTGTATAATTTGGATGAAAGGTGCAGATATCTAAAGTGATAATTTACATTCCAATCAAAGATAATTTTACAACATGTGCCCAAGGTTTGACATTCCTGAGATTGTTTAATCCAGCCATTTGAAAATCATTCTAAGGGCAATCTAATCAAACCAGAAAGATCAATGTGAATGGCAAGTTAATATCTAAAGTATTAATAAAGAAATTTTACATTAGAAGGATTTCTCAAATCAACACAGTGAGCTATTGTGGAAGATAAATCCTTTGAAATACATTTAAATATTTGAGGTAAAAAATCTCAAGACTATCTGATCCAATGTTTAACATCCTTGAGCATTATGTGGGCGTTGTTTCCTTTAATTATCAGTGTGTGTAAATATAAGTTATTTATAAATGTTTTGCATAATGTGTAATTGGAAAGGTATTTGTCCTCCACTATATATTTTTTGTGAAAGTTCTTTTGATTTGTGGAGGTAAGATGAAACGCTAATGGGAGAAGATAAATCATTTTCATTCTGTTTATTTTGAGATTTTTTTGCAAATTGATTAATGATAGGGTATAAATAGTGTACGGGTTTGTTGTGGGCATATTTTATTGCTCATGATTCACATTGGCAATATTAAAATTAGGTAAGAATAATGACCGCATTGATTGGGTTAATACTTGATGTGGCCAAATATTTATTTTTATGTTATTGTGATTGTGCTAAGATAATTATATAATTATGTATTCAAGAAATGCGATACCTCTACTTTTTAACCATTCTAAATATCAAGTAAGGAATTTCCTTCAATGCAGTGGAATTATTATCATCACCATCAGTGTCAGTATCATCATTGTCAACCTCACGTTTGGTCAAGTTTATACGAAGTTCATTTTTCAGCTACTCTTTATGTCTTCTAATTCTTTAAAATCCCACCTTGCTTAGTTGTTTCACTGTTGGTGATCATAAAGAGTTTAGGTAATGAAATCCAATACTTGAAGGCATATAAGGCAGTATAAAGGTTATCTTTTATTTCAATGAGGTGGTTAACAAACTTTCTTTCATATGTTACTCAGAAACTCCTTATGTCATGATTCTGTTTTAACTCTTGAATACATTGTTATGAATCATGTATATTAGTGGGGGTGTACCTCCTTCATGTAGTGTTTACCTGTATCATTGACTATTGTTTAAGTTGGGCGTCAAATTACACTATAATTTAATAAGTTAATCTTGGGTTACATGCTCTGCATGGTTACTGACAGTCTGTCTGGGGCTATTTGTTGATATTTGGTTCTATGTTCATGGTAAGGAGATAGAAAAGAGCAATATTTGTAACTGTTGTTGATGGAAACATGTGTACAACAGTGGAGTTTTAAATCCGTTAAATATATATCATTTGAATAGAATAAAATCTTATTCAATGAAACTTGAAGTTCTTGTAGCTGACACTGCACGGAACATTTATAAGGTGACATTTAAACATGTACAATGTTCATGTCTAAAATGTAGAATGACTTCCAACTGGCTGTTTTCTTGTTGTTAAGCAGATTTTTGTTTGATGACAAAATATTTCCATAAATAACCATTGGTTTTCAGAGTTGTAGCTCATGCATTGTAGCTCATGCAATCTCCAAAGTGTTTTGTAGTAATCAAAAGTTTGGGTACTTTACACTTCTTTAATTTTTGTCAGGCGCAATGTAAATTGTTATGAACTGCATAAGTACCCCAGTGACCTGGAAATGTATGAACTGTATAAGTACCCCAGTGACCTGGAAATGTATGAACTGTATAAATACCCCAGTGACCGGGAAATGTATGAACTTATAAGTACCCCAGTGACCTGGAAATGTATGAACTGTATAAGTACCCCAGTGACCTGGGAATGTAGCCAAATATTTGCACTATTTTAAGCAATTTTCATTTTAAAAGAATAGTACACCTAAACGACTCACTTTTGCATAATTGCTGCCTTCCAGAGGCTTCCAATTGCTTTTTAGAGAAACCTGTAATAATTCATTATTATATTTATTGCTATAAAAAAACGAATGATAATTGCATCGATTACTCAACCTTTTTCAACTTTTTATGGCACATTTTCAAATTTACAATCTGCGGTTTTTATTTGTTTGTCTGCGTAATTCTGTAGAACCTTGCAGTTAGGAAAATTATCCCTAATAAAGACTTCTTAAGACAGGTGTTCTTTAACTTTTGCAGCTTTTGATCTTCAACACCTGTTTGTGGTGAAATTAATGTCTGTTACGTGGAAGAGTCATTCCGCTGATTGTTAGCAATGGGAAATTGGCAATTGACAGTTCTCCAAATTGGTCTAAAGAGTGCCAACAAATAGGTTTTTTTTAAGAAAATTAAATTTAATAGAGCTGATTTGCTGTAACCTTGTCCAAATGTGGTTTGAAGTATGTACTAGCTACGACCCAAATTCTCTGTTTAGTCTTTATTTATGAATATTTTGAAAATGCAAGACTAATAATTACGGTATTACCATGTGAGTTCCATTCCAATATTCAAGGTTTTAATGTGCATAAGAATGAATGTTTTAATTTTCTCCTCTTTCTTCCTTATAAACTTTTCTGACAAATAATTAATGCTTTGTATTTTAATCCTTTCCCACTCAGAGCCAAGTTGGAAATATCTATGAGCAAACAGCATAAAACCAACACAGCCTGTGAGTAACTGGCAGTCTGTTCAGGTTTTATGCTGTTTGATGCTCATTAGTATTAAAGGTTTGGAGATTAAGTCTTAAAAACTTGAATCTAGTAAGAAAGTTCTTAAATATAACTTTCTAAGGGACTACAAATGCATGAAAATACGTATCTAAGAGGTAAAGGGTAAATGTATTGCTGGGAATTCAGTGACACCAGACTGACGGCAATTTTAACAAACGTTAAGGAGATAACTATCTCTCTTAGTGAAATGTCTTTGTCTATAGCATGTCACCTTTTTTAATTAATACTTTGTGCTCCCCAAAAAGGTATCTCATAACATTAAGGGTCTATGCTGCAAGTACATCTTTTCTGCTTGTGTCATGGCAAACAATAATTCAAACGAATCTAATTGCTTAAGCTGTTTTCAATTAACCCCTTTTGAAGTGTTGAACTATCCTCAATAATAACACATTGCCCTTTATGTTTTCTAACTATCAACACTGTTTGAAAGGGTAAGTGAATAATAGTATTTTTTGGAGGTGTCAATATTGTGATGGTTATCACAGTATTTGAGGGTTTTTTTGACAGGTCAAAAAATAATTTTCTTTCAAAAAAACGGTTTCTCTGTGTTGACGTTTGACAGCAGTAATTTGTCACATTGGATGGAACAAAGCTAAGGAATTAACATATTTTCATTCATAATGATAGGAAAAAATAAGGCAATATGTATAAACTATAAAGACAGGTCATTCAGTGAGAAATTGATTAATACTCATTATATAATTTTGAGAGTTGAGTAGAAAACTGTTTTTTTTCTCTAGTGAACAAATCTCTATCAGATACAACAGTTTTACAACCAACACATTGATATCAAAGATAAGTCAAAACAGTGAAAGAATTTCACCTTTTTTGTCCAGGGTTATTGACAGTCTTTTTCATTTACTGTATGAAATTCTGGAACAAAAACATATGAAATACCAAATTTAATTCTCACTCTGATAATTTTCTATATTTCATGACTTATTATAATAGTATTATAATAGTATAATATTAAGCTTCAATTTTGTTTGCAGGTTGCCATCAAATACATCCGAAAGTCGAAGATCAGGGATGAGCATGACTTGAACAGAATTCGGCGGGAGATCAAAATTATGTCCAACATTGAGCACCCAAATGTGGTCAACATTAAGGAAGGTAAGGTTCAGTGCAGTATGCACATAGAATTGTAGGGCAAATATGTCTGCATGTGATGGTGGTTCTTTTTGCATATATTTATAGATGAGAAAGCTGAGAGAGTCAATATTAATAGTTACAGAGTTTAGGACAATCTGACTGAAGCTCGATCCATTTGAAATAAAACATCTTTTTTATTTAATTTTTAGCTCACCTGTCACGAAGTGACATGGTGAGCTTATGTGACCGTGTGATGTCCGGCGTCCGTTGTGTGTGTGTGCGTGCGTCCGTCCGTCAACAATATGTTTGTGTAGACAGTAGAGGTCACAGTTTTCATCCAATCTTTATGAAATTTGGTCAGAATGTTTATCTTGATGAAATCTGGGTTGGGATTGTATTTGGGTCATCTGGGGTCAAAAACTAGGTCACTAGGTCAAAAACTAGGTCACATAATAGGTCAAATAATAGAAAAACCTTGTGTAGACAATAGAGGTCGCAGTTTTCATCCAATCTTTATGAAATTTGGTCAGAATAATAAATCTTGATCAAATCAGGGTTGGAATTGTATTTGGGTCATCTGGGGTCAAAAACTAGGTCACTAGGTCAAATAATTGAAAATTCATCAACAATTTGTTTGTGTAGACAGTAGAGGTCACAGTTTTCATCCAATGTTTATGAAATTTGGTCAAAATGTTTATCTTGATGAAATCTGGGTTGGGATTGTATTTGGGTCATCTGGCTTGGGAATGTATTTGGGTCATCTGGGGTCAAAAACTAGGTCACTAGGTCAAAAACTAGGTGAAATAATAGAAAAACCTTGTGTAGACAATAGAGGTCGCAGTTTTCATCCAATCTTTATGAAATTTGGTCAGAATGTTTATCTTGATGAAATCTGGGTTGGGATTGTATTTGGGTCATCTGGGGTCAAAAACTAGGTCACTAGATCAAATAATAGAAAAACTGTCAAAAATTTGTTTGTGTAGACAGTAGAGGTCACGGTTTTCATCCAATCTTTATGAAATTTGGTCAGAATGTTTATCTTAATGAAATCTGGGTTGGGATTGTATTTGGGTCATCTGGGGTCAAAAACTAGGTCAATAACTAGGTCACTAGGTGAAATAATAGAAAAACCTTGTATAGACAATAGAGGTCGCAGTTTTCATCCAATCTTTAAGAAATTTGGTCAGAATGTTTATCTTGATGAAATCTGGGTTGGGATTGTATTTGGGTCATCTTGGGTCAAAAACTAGGTCAATAGGTCAAATAATTGAAAAACCTTGTGTAGACAATAGAGGTCACAGTTTTCATCCAATCTTTATGAAATTTGGTCAGAATGTTTATCTTGATGAAAACTGGGTTGGGTTTGTATTTGGTTAGTCAGGTGAGCGATTCAGGGCCATCATGGCCCTCTTGTTTAATTATCATGGAATTTGTGAAAACATCTAGCTAACTTAATTACTTTGGAAGGTTATCAGATGGCAGTTGGAAGTAATAACAACATATCCCTTATGTGATAAAACTAATGTACAGCCGTTCACAGTCCCTCTTTCCATTGTTTAGCCTTGTTGTGCGGATGCAATTCACTTTCATTTTGTATTTTAACATTCCTACTTAATTTTTTTATTCACTCATGATATATTGCAGGTATGCTAAATACCATGACTATAAAGTTTTTTTATTAATGACGCCAATGTTGCAGCCATTTTATGTAATTTTCTCATGCCCTGCGAACAAAAAATCCTAATAAGTATTGTGTTACGTAAAGTTTTATTGTTGCGGGAATTTTAAGCGAGGTCATGAATGAAGTTGTTGTTGTAATTGTTTAAAATTCCCATCAAATTGTAACATGAGCTAGATTAATAGTTTTATCCTGTTTTAATTGTGAAAATAAGATGTTGGTTTAAGAGCATTTAATGCCAGTATGACATCATGATTTAAATTGTACTTGGGCCTCCTTGTCCATTCACATAAGGATAGCTGTACATGTAGTTTGAATGTATTTAGCTTTATGTGTTAAGAATGAAACTGTTTTCCAGGAAGAACAAGTACTTTTGACAGACAGCAATTTGCATAGAGTTTGTTTCCTGAGGAGGAAGCAGTAGAGGGGGGGGGGGGAAAGGAACATTTTCGATTTCTTCATATGGAATTTTAGATGCCATAGCCATGATACGTGATACGTGGATAATATATAGTCATTTAACCAGAAGATTCTATTCATGACTTCTCCAAAATGCATTAAGTAAAGCTCAGTATGGGTGGAATAACCAAATCATTTAGGAATATTGAATTGAAAGGTCTGAATAAAACAAATATATGCTTTCAGCATTCAATGTCCTATCTGAAAAAAGGTGCTTCTGCTGATGATTATTTGCACAGAAATATTGAGGAAGTTATATTCCTTCATTTTTTTTCCTCTAATTAAAGCCAACGCAGAGTATAAGCATAATGTGCACAAGGTTTTGTTTGAACAATATCTGGACAGATAGTAAACATGAAGACAAATTGTATTGACATTTTATGGTTTAAATGGGAGACACGGTCTTGGGTTAGTTTTTATAGGCATTTATGTGTCTGATGAAAGTTGTTTTAAAAATATTTCCTCATTCAGATCTGCTTGTTTGATTTTAGGTGATTATTTTTTTTACATTGGTATGACAATAAGACATACATTTGTATCCAAGTTGACCTATCTATAAAATATTATCTATAGTATCAATAAACAATTTTGAGCAATAAGTCCATAAATATGTGATGTAGTTTTTGAGCATGTTGACACTTCACATTGATCACTACATGAAACAAAGTGAACTTAAATAAGCCCCCACCCCACCACTCTGTAACCCCAAAATCCTCCACCACTGTAGGAAGAAGAGCTTTCTGACAAAAATCATGATCAGGATTTATCAGATAATCCATCAAATCGATGTTGGTGTCAGAAACCTTTTGATTTTCTGAACATCTGAATAAAGTCAGGTTCTGTGTTAAATCCTTTAATCATTTTTTTCCTGTCAAAACCTCCCCTAACATATTTATTTCCATCGGTTATTTGTTTTTTCTTTGTTCATTCACAGGCTAAACGCAGCAGTCAAAATCTTATAAGATTAATTACAAAAATGTCACATCTCAGGACAACAATTTCTGATAAAATGTTCCATTCATTGGGAGATTTATTAAGATTATCAAAGGAAACTCATGTTGTGATTCGTACTTTCAAGCTATCGACTTTTCTTTATATGGCCATTGATGTTGCCAACTAAGGCAATATAAAGTTGTCACAAATATTCATTATTTCTGACTTTGTCCTAAATCTTACTTGTGTTCAAGAGATCC
The DNA here is from genome assembly GCF_020536995.1 of Dreissena polymorpha. NCBI lineage: Eukaryota > Metazoa > Mollusca > Bivalvia > Myida > Dreissenidae > Dreissena > Dreissena polymorpha. The sequence continues at coordinate 158,713,206 of NC_068355.1, forward strand.
CTATTTTCATCTCAAGGGTATTGTACCCAGGATTAAGGTATTTTCCTGCAGTTATGTTTGGATTTATTAGAACGTCTTATCTGAAGCTCAGATCATCCTGTAAAACTCTTTCAGTGCGGGAACCGAATTTTGAAGGCCTTTGCAAACAGTTTGGATCCAGATGAGACGCCACAGAACGTGGCGTCTCATCTGGATCCAAACTGTTTGCTATTTTGATAGTATTCTTTGAAAAAAATTGAAGAAAATGCTTTTTTTAGAAATTGAGCTGACAACATTTTAGCAGACGACAAATTACCCAGCATGCAAAGGGTTAAGAAATGGTCCTTGCATGATGAAAAGATCTTTTTCTAAACAGTTTCATACGCAGTTTCGCAATAAGTTTGGCAAAATTATCCTAATTTTACAATATTTGCTTTCTTGTCAGTTATGGTTTGAACTTTATTTATTCTGATGCCATATCAGATGAATGTGATTCGAAACTAATAAAGCACATTAACATTGATTGTTTAAAAAAACATTTATGATTTTATTGACTTTTATCCTAATTATTAATCTATGAAACTAAATAATAATAAATGACATCGATTGCTTATAAAAAAAAAATAATCTAATTTTATTTACTTTTTATCCCAATTGTAATTGATTGTTTTATTTGTTTTATTTGACATTTTGATTTGTATTGACTTTTATCCCAATTGTAACTGATTGTTTTATTGGACATTTCATATTTTATTGACTTATCCCTATTGTTTCTGCTCGTTTTATAAGACAAAGCCACTTTAGCATAAACAATTCTAAGATATCTATTTATATGATTACTTGTATTGAATACTTTTTATTGAAAAATGACTGGAATTGTTGGTACCAAAATTCAGATATCAATTTTTGACAGACATCTTTATGGTTGATGTGTCAGTGATATGAGAGTTAGGGGGTTAAATTACTTCTGATTTATTCTGATTATATAGAAAAATGAATAGAGTAAAACAACTAAATATACAAATCCAAGAATGAGATCTAAAAACAGTGCTAATGAGAATAGACTCAAAAACAAAATTGTTTCCAAAGATTGGAATGTAAGCATTATGTTAATTGTGTTTTCATTTTTATGAAGAATTGTCATATCATAAAGTTATTTTTAAATCCTCCTACCTAAGGGTATGCATTTTAATTTGCTCAAAAAAAGAAGACAGTGTTTTGTGTGTCAAATTTGTTGTCAAAATTCAGCCCTGTTCCCAATTATAAAAAGACATCACAACTAAATTTCCCAATTTTTAAAGTAACATTTCTACTCAAAATCAACGAACATTTCGTACAATTGTTCGTAAAATAAACTTAACCAATTAAAAATCAGTGTTCCTTATGGCAATTTCCGAAATCTCAACGCCAGATGTGGTCTGGTAAAATAGATGTTTGTAGATACAAAATGCTTGTTTTTATTATTGTTTGCATATCTATTCATACGACACATGAACACTAACATGGTGTTCGTGTGTCGTATGAAAAGATATATTCGCGGGAATTAATTGTGGCCACAAATAGATAAAAACGAGCATTTTGTATCTACAAAAATCTATGTAATCATACCACATCTAGCGTTGACATTTTGGCTATTGCTACAAAGAACACTGATTATTAAGGTGTTAACTTTATTTTTCGAAATACTTAACGAAATTGTCGTTGATTTTGAGCGTTATAGAGACTCAAACATCATGTTTTCTCCAAACCCAAAAGGCCTCGGCCCAGTTTTTACAAAATAAAAAAATCACTCTGAGTTTTTTCCTAACCTTGCTTCTTATGAAATTTTGTTTATTTTGCATTAATTCTGACTCAGGGGCTGAACTAGTTGGCTGAGTGGAAAAAAACCTGCATTCTGTACCACTGCAATCGGTTAAAATATGACAAATAACCAGTAGTCATTTGGGATTAGTTCTGTCATGTAATCCACAGCTGACCCTTACATATTCACTGTTAAGTCTCTAGTCACAAATTAAAGCCATCTATTATGGTTAGTGGTTGATAAACCACAGTTGTGGTCAGTGTAGTGGTCACCCATTATCCTGTACTGATCATCAATGACCATCTACTCAAAGACATTTTTATTGTCACATATAGAAACCATTAGATGGTCAGTTGTCAATATCTACACTTAAAGAATTTGACAAGTGTCTAGCTGAGGATTAAAGGTGACTGCTGACCACAACTGGCTGTATGACTGTCCAACACAGGAAATATGAATGTCCTTAATGTCATCTTGTCCCACTACAAAGCAGCCCAGGTGACCAAAGGTGCAGCCTTTCCTTATCTATTATTCCTCATTGGCTTCAATTGGAGTTACATCCTGCTTCATGTGTTGTTGTAAGTCTGCCATCTGGTTATTTATTTAACGATCCTGACATAAAGGTTTTTGAGTGAGATAAATTTATTTGTTTTTGACTGTAAATCTTTTATCAATATACCCTCAAATAATAACAGGAAGGACAATAATTACTCAGGAATCAACTTTAATCTTTGACATGGAATGGACAGAGTGCATAGCACAAAGTCAATAGAAAATACTTGGGAGTGGAAAGAACCAGACCTTTTGCAATATTTTAAGAAAATCTATCTGCTCAAATGACGTTTCTTTTTATGCAAATATATTATTGGATCCATGAATTCTGACTTCCAATTATTGGCATTTAGGGATCATTTGACATGTTTGCGGTGGTTCATTTCCTGCCATTAATGTAATTTGGCTTTCAATAATCACTGGCCTGATCTTGCAGTTATACTTTGGGTTGCAATAATTGCTTGCTAGCACTTCCTCTCTGGACTGACATGCAAATTGGAAACGTGGCTATGATGATTTGCATTATTGGATTAGTCTAGTATATTTAAAAACGGTGTTTTAAAACAATTAGTTAATTTTGTGGCAGGACTTTGAAGGACACTGATTGAAAACAGTATTTTTTGTTTTTTAGCTTGCCTGAGCACAATGTGCTCATGGTAAGCTTCCCCTGCGAAATGTTGTTCTGCAGTTCACGAATAATTCGTGAACAGTTCATGAACTGTTCGTGAACTGAGTTCATGAACTGTTCACGAATAGTTCGTGAACAGAAAATGAGCCACGTCTGTGAAAAGTTCTTGAAATTTTAGTTCATGAACTGTTCATGAACACTAATGGCATGAAGTGTTCATCAAATATTCTTGAAACCTAATGGCATGAAGTGTTCATGAACTATTCTTGAACCCTTATGGCATGAAGTGTTCATGAACTATTCTTGAACCCGTGTGGCATGAAGTGTTCATGAACTATTCTTGAACCATTATGGCATGAAATGTTCATGAACTATTCATGAACATCAATGGCATGAAGTGTTCTTGAACAGTTCATGAACAACACAATTCTTGAAAAATTCTTCAGGGTTTTGCTGTTCACGAACAGTTCATGAACATTTTCCTTCTATTTTTCAATGGCTCATTTTCTGTTCACGAACTGTAAGTGAATAGTTCATGAACCATAGTTCTTCAAGAGTTCATGAACTGAGGTGGCATGAAGTGTTCATGAACTATTCATGAACAAGAATTTGTCAATTTATGCAAAGGTTATCATAAGTGTTACTAAAGCTCAACAAACAGGTCAGGGTAAGAAGAAACAAGTCTTGTATTAGCACTTAACATATTGATAGCAACATATAACAATAATTTAAATATAACACTAATAACTGAGATACAAGTGGTTTGATAATACTCTTTAAATTTCATAATACAACTTTGCACTATATGTTCATGAATAATTCATGTATTGAAAAGATTATGAATAGTCTCATTTTCAGTTCAAGAATCATTTACTAATCAATGGTTTCCCTGAAATGGTTACACTTACAGTGCCAAAGGACTTGAAATGGAACCAATGGCTGATCAGTTCAGCCGGTAATTTATTAAAGACTTACATTTTCAAATATAACATAAACCATGTGCCTTCCGTTTCAACTTCCTGTGCACACAATATTCTTTCTTTGTAAAAACAGCAATGCAATGTACATTGAGTTCTTGATATCATCTTAAACTGTTCTTGAAATAAGATGTCCTTAAAACGTTCTTAAACTTGTCTTTTAAGTCTTCCAAGAACAATGACAGATCCTTTTAAGAACATATTGGATTCTTAAAAAGTCCATCATACGTTCAAAAACATTGTGTAGACCTGTTTAAGAACATCAGAAGGAAACATGTTGTTCAAAAAAGTTCTTAAAGTGTTCAAGAATAGTTTAAGAATAATTCAAGAACAGGAAAGGTCCTTAAAAAGTTATTGAAGTGTTCCTGAAGGCAGTTCTTGAACAGTTCTTGTACAAATGTTCTTAAAATTCTCTAGAACAGGTCAAGAACTCTAACTTACAGTGGTGAAAGTACTATGCATATTCATACTAACTTCACAGGTTTCACAAATCTACAAGATTTGTATGCTAGACATTTCAATATTACTTTCAAAAATATGTATGAAACATCTAGCACAAAGGAATTCATGAATTATTCATGATGGATCCTTAAAGTCTGTCTCAGAAAAGACATTAGAAATACTTGTGCATGAAATGTTCATCACTAAGTATTTATGGTTAGATGAAGAACTGTTCATGAACTTTGAAATGTTCAACAATAATTCATAAACAGTTCATGAACATGTCTTAAGAACAGTTCATGTCCAAAAGTTCATGAACCAAGCTCAGGAACTTTTTCAGAACCGTTCATGAACAGTTCTTGATTGGCTTGAAGTGTTCATGAAATCATGAACAACATTTCGCCGTGGTTTTGTCCATTCATGTTTTTTCAAGTAAGTCAATTGGCAGTATGTTAGAGTGATGTTAATCATTTTGGCAACACCATGACAAAATTACAGAGAAAATCAAACCTGACGACAAAAATGAGGGACTAATGACTCGGTTCCAACGGTTTAGTCGTAATCCAATATTTAAATATAGTACCTGTTTATATAATTTGCTATCCATCCAAGACCTTGATCGAAGTGTTTAGATCAAATTTATCCCTTTCAATACATAGCTTGTCATAAATTTAGAACACACAATTTCATGGTAAGCTGGTTTGCAAAAGTTTATGTAATCACAAATATTTTTGTATGGAAAGCTCAGATTGTCCTTCAACTTAACGGTAAGGAATAATAGCAGCTGTGTTTTCTGTGACATTAACCACTGACATAGAAGGATATAAGTAGAATAATATGGTAGTGTGTGATAAACTTTAGTTTAGATTTTATTTGTGCTTAAAACTTAATGTAAAAATTAAAGTTGTTATCATAAATTAAAGCAAGATAAAATCCTTAAAAATTGCTTTTCTAGTTTCTTTGAATTAAATATTTGAAGATAGCAGAAATTAAAGTCTATTAAAGCATACTACTTTATCAGGAGCTTGCAAATTAATACATTTGTGATATTTATAACCTTTCATTTAAATAAAGCATACATGCATGAAAACTTATGTTTACTCATAATTGGTCCAACATTTCTTAACAACTACGGTTCCAAAATTTTTTGTTTATTCAAATCCTTCAACAAAAGCCTACTGTTTATAAAGAGTCTGAGTGACTTTGCAAAATGTTAATGTCATGAACAATTTTCATTTAAGAAGTTGCACAAATGCAAATTATTTCCACTGAAAGAGATATAATCAGCTACCCCCTAAAAGCGCAATAATTGACATTCACATTCAATGAGGCTTTCTTTTTGCCCAATTGTATGCATAGCTGATTAGAAAAGCTCTAAAAGATTATGCAGATAAAGTCTGAAAAGCGGGGGATATTTTCTGTAATTGTAATAATGGATCTTTTTAATAACATATGCATTAACTTTAATTTTTAACTTCCATGTTTGTAATTATCCATTTTTTATTATGCAATATGTTTGAGACTATTATGACAGGTTTGACATGATAAATTACAAAAAGATCTTTTGAGAACATTTATGGCACCTGATTAAAAAAAGATACAATTAACACATTTTCACAAATAACATGATTTTTAATTGAGTAATGAAATTAAAACGCTTACCATTCGAAACAATATGCATATTCTATACCAGGATTTGGATTTTGAATACTGTAGTTGTAAATGTGCAGTCAGTTGTATCTAACTAGATAATTATGACACATGCAGTTTGTTAATGTAAGTATTAGATGTATATACAGATATGTTGACCTCCTCTGTTTGCAGTCACTTTAAAATGGCATCACTAGACCTCATAGCAAATAATTTATCAAAGCATCTAATTGCGTCAATTAACATCCTGTATCTATGCCTACAAATGTCACATGATCACATTTTTCGCAGACTATGGTGTATCTATTCCAGCTAGAGTCTTGTTGAGAATGGCAGACTTGATAATGCATGTCATTTGCAAGGCGCCAAGTGTATCAAGACATTTGAGATAAATAGTCCTGATGCAAGATTTGTAATATGAGTCTTATTTATGTAAGTGTATTTAGATATTTCTGGGGTTAAACTGGTGCATAGTGGAATTACTCCAAGACCATAATGATGATACTGATGAATGAGCATTAAACCCCCAGTTCTGGTTTAGGCATAATAAAATGTTTAAAATTATGTGATCTTTTTGTTTTTATTTAGTACTGCATCTTTTACATTTTAATAGTAATTAATAATATTATTAGAATACGATCTGTATCAGCGTTGTAGGTATTTCAAGCAACAAAGAGCATATGAATTATGAGTAGATTTAAGATTCGCTCTCGTGATTTAATCCCTATGCATCTAAACTTCCGGCCGTGGGTTATTCGACAACAAACTATAACGTACACAAATTATTTTGATTTTAACACGGCTTTTATTAAAGATTTATACAATGTATCTTATTTTTCTTTTGTACTATTTTATGTAAAGTTCCGCCAATAAAAATAACTTTTGGCTGTTCTGTCGATCAGATCTCTGCCCTCAATAACTGCCATTCATTAATATGTCATTCCAGATAAGCCTGTGCAGTTTGCACAGGCTAATCAGGGACAACACTGTCTGCTTTTATGAAATTTTTCTTCTTAGAAAAAATCAAATTAGGTGGAAAGTGTTGCCCTGATAAGCCTGTGGGGAATGCACAGGCCAGTCTGGGACGACACAAGAAAACGCACATGCATTAAACCCCTTTATCTCAGAGCGCGGCTCATGTATTTGATAGGTTGTATCAAGCTTTCCTGACAACATGTTATAGACTGCCCAAAGGCTTTGTGTGTTACATGACAGGCCAGTGATGATATCAGTATTATTTATCCACTGCAGGGTGGTAGCGTTAGTAAGCTTGACATGTCAGACGGTCAACCAACAAACAATACACACAGCAAATAAACAAACATTAGTCTCCTTGTTTTTTCTATATGGCCATTAATTCTAAAACTGACAACTTTACTTTAGGTCATGTTTTTTTTGCATTGCAAGAATCAACAAAGCAAATATTTTGAGGAAAAAAGAACACATCATTATATCATTATTTGGCCAAACAAGCAAACATTCATTATTCAATAATTGGCAATTTCTTCTAACAATGTTTATTCATGCCAGTGTTCAATCTGGAAGAGAGATACCCAACAAAATAGTATTTACTCAAAACAGCAAATTTCACAAATTTCTTGTCAAAACTGCAAGATATGGTGTTGAAGGATACTGGAAGTGTCTGGCAGGTGGGGTGTTGTTTAGAAGCGGCCATGCAAAAATCAATAAATAACGAAGCTATTCATAATTGAGCAGATGTCTTGTAACCTCTGATACAATCAGTGTCCTGTAACCTCTGATATGATCAGTGTGAGCGTCACATGTGGCAGAGAATGATTTTAGCTGTTACCAGCCAATACAATGAAATCTGTGTTTTGACTTCAGTATGGAACGATAATTTGTAGATGATATGGAAACTTATTTAGAAGCTTTGTTTAGGCTTTTGACATTCAAAGTAGGAGACCTTTGAAGATTTCAATAAAGATTGTTAGGTAGTTTCTGACTATTAGAGGTTTAAAGAAGTTGTAAACAAATGATTTCAGGCTTGGTACAAACTGTTTCTTTGTTTTCAAACCTTTTTTTAAGTAGTCATCTATTTGAATCAGCTTAAAAAACTATTTAAAAGGCTTTTTACAATTTAAAACATTTTCAGCTCGACTATTATATATGAAATATATATAGTGGAGCTATCCTACTCACCCTGGCGTCGGCGTCTGCGTTAGCGTTAGCGTCTGCGTGCAAATGTTAAAGTTTTCGTACTACCCCAAATATTTTCTTTCTCCCTTCACATATTGCTTTCATATTTTGCATACTTGTTTACCAACATGACCCCAACCTATAAACAAGAGCAGACAACTCTATCAAGCATTTTGTCATAATTATGGCCCCTTTTCCACTTAGAATATGCAGCAAATATTAAAGTTTTCGTACTACCCCATTTATTTTCATTTTCCCTTGACATATTGCTTTTATATTTTGCATACTTGTTTACCAACATCACCCCAACCTATAAACAAGACTAGACAACTCTATCAAGCATTTTGTCATAATAATTGCCCCTTTTATACTTAGAATATGCATATTCTTGATAAATCTATGTTAAAGTTTGCGTACTACCCCAAATATTTCATATATCCTTTGACATATTGCTTTTATATGTTGCATACTTGTTTACCAACATGACCCCAACCTATAAACAAGAGCAGACCACTGTATCAAGCATTTTGACATAATTATGGCCCCTTTTACACTTAGATAATTTAACATTTTGCTTCCATAACTTCTTTATTTATGATCACATTTTATTATTACTTTCACAAAACAACACTTACCTGAATACCACAATGGATTCCACCCAAACAATACCCCACGCCCCTACCAGAATCCTTCCCCCCCCCCCCCCAACCTCAACCCCCCCCCCCCCATTTTTTTTTTTTAAACATCTAAAAAATTACCCCACCCCACATTATACCCCCCTCGCACCACCTCACCCCCTTACCCACCCCCCCACCCCCCCCCCAAATTTTTTTTTTTTTAAAAGCATCATGTAATAAATTACCACACCCCACATTATACCTTCCTCTCACTCCCCTCACCCCCCCCTACCCCTCCACCCCCCCAATTTTTTTTTTTAAACATCATCTTATAAATTACCACACCCCACATTTATATTTATATTTAAACACTTATATATTTGAACATTTTGCTTAAATTGCCATAACATATATATTCCAGAATCCCTTCCCCCCTCCCCCCCCCAACCTCACCCCCCCCCATTTTTTTCATTTTTTTTTAATCTAATAAATTATCACACCTTACATTTACATTTATATTTAAACACTTATATATTTGAACATGTTGCTTAAATTGCCATAACTTATATATATATATACCAGAATCCCTTCCCCCCTCCCCCCCCCAACCTCACCACCCCCCCCAATTTTTTTTTTTTAACATTTAATAAATTACCACACCCCACATTATACCCCCCTCTCACTCCCCCATACCCCCCCCACCCCCTCAATTTTTTTTTAAACATCATCTTATAAATTTCCCCACCCCACATAATACCCCCCTCTCACCCCCCCTACCCCCCCTACCCCCCCCCCCCCAAAAAAAAAATACATTTTTTTTCCTTTTTTATTTTTGAAACATCGTCTAATAAATTATTGAATATGAACAATTTCCCCATGATGGCTTACGTTATACTGTCAAGCATTCAAATAGTCGAGCGGGCTGTCCTCTGACAGCTCTTGTTTTTAACCTTTTCCATTGAGTAAACGAAAAGTTATGAGGTAGTTATGAACAAACAAAAACTTTGAATAATGCAGCATCATCTTACAAAAACAAATGACATGTCACAATATTATCATTGTTGAAAATCATTTTTGTTAAACTAACATGCAAAGCCCTGTCAGAGCGTGAATTGTTTACGAAGCACTTGCTTGATCCGTTTGCATTGTTTCAGACTGACGGCCGCGCATTTGGACTTATCTGCCTGTCTCTTTGTCCTTTACGCGCGACACCTCACAATGCAACTGACCTCATTCTCTGGAGACACCAATCAAACAATACGAACTGACTCAACTTCGATCCACTGACAACTGCCAAATCCTTTTGTTTCAGTTAAAAGAAATAACATAAAAAATATTTGTGTATTGTCTGAAAAGATTTTGCGTTGACCTTAGGTCTTAAATGGTGGGTTGAAATCATTTCTGTTGGGCATTAAACAAGTTTACCTGAAACATGAGCTTAAAGGTCCCTTAAGGAGGGCAGTTGTTGCTTTGTTAGTTTGTCGAAAAAGGAAACTTTTGGTTAGAACCACTGGCATGCATCACTTAATATGAAATACAACACCAATTGTTATAAATCTATTCAAAATTAACTAATTTGGGTCATGGCTTTGGTGTGACTTGTATAATTCCCACCAATTATTACCTATGTCTCATTTCAATTAACACTATAGGCGCAATGACCGTTAAAAAACAGTCTGACTTTACATTTAATAAGAGCTTGTTACAGTTCAGACGTCTTGGTGACAATGTTGAAGATCAGTATGTCACTTTCCAGAGATTGGGTATTATAAAGTATAACTCTGCAGAGTGAGTGCATAGATTGGTTACAAAATGTATATTATAATTGCAATTTGTATATACATGTATTTTGAAATGTATTTTGTCTTGGTGACAATGTTGAAGATCAGTATGTCACTTTCCAGAGATTGGGTATTATAAAGTATAACTGTGCAGACTGAGTGCAGAGATTGGTTATATTATAATTGCAATTTGTATCAACATGTATTTTGAAATGTATTTTATATTGGGATGTACAACACTTGAATGCAATTTGATACATGCATGATGCAGATACATTTTTTATTAACTCTGACACTTTATTGCATTTAAAAAGTCATAAGAATATTTTTTTTGCAGAATTAAATTCAAGTGCACAAAAATCACGAAGTACTGAACAATTTATACTGGTTTTTGAAATGATCAATAGTTTCCAACTGTGGCACATACAATCAGCAATAATGCTTTTAAATAATCAACAACAAAAATGCCATGTCAGCCTTTTTCTTGCCATGTGGCAATGGCACACTTGTATGAAAATATTTTCATTTCATTTTTGAGTCCATAGGGGTCTGTTTACATTACTTGTGGTCAGGTATGTTGGATGGAGACCCACTGAGTTTTCACAAGTGTGTGTAAGAAATATGAGAGGGGGTCAGAAAAACGTTAACCTCATTACAGTATAGACATTTTCCTCAAGAATGTAACTTAATGACTTAAGAATGATTATTTTGCTCCTTTTTCAGTTTGAATTTGGATGTTTAAATGTTGTTGCTCAATGATAGGCAATGGCTGAATTTATCAACTTAAATGAAGAACAATACACCAAGCATTCAGATTCTACCAGCTTTTTCTTTTTGTTTTGTAACAAACATCAGGTCAACATAGAAATATTCTTTAACACTTAAATCCATTGTGGATGGAGGAACAGTATAACACTTAAAATACTTTAAAGAAAAAATATGCACTTTTTTGTGATGTTAATATTTTAATATGTAGATTTATATATTTACCAGAATTAGTTCATTATGTACATTGATATTGAAACTTTATTAGTCCGGCTGTAGGAAAACTGTTTTAAATGCAATGTACATTATGTGTCATCCCAGATTTGTATGGGCTGTCTGCTTGGGCTAGTTGGGGACGACCCTTTCTGCTTTTATACAATTTTACCTTAAAAAGAAACCTCTCTAAAACAAAGATCTGCGGTGAGTGCTATTCTTATTGGGGACAAAACTTTACGCACATGCATTTTCCCAGAGTGCGGCTTAACCCTTTGCATGCTGGGAAATTTGTAGTCTGCTAAAATGTCGTCTGCTGAATTTCTAAAATAAGCATTTTCTTAGATTTTTTTCAAAGAATACTATCAGAATAGCAAACAGTTTGGATCCTGATAAGACGCCACGTTCTGTGGCGTCTCATCTGGATCCAAACTGTTTGCAAAGGCCTTTAAAATTCGGTTCCAGCGCTGAAAGGGTTAATATAAAGGCTGACCTAAGCTCAAGTAGAACAAGCTTTGGTTCTTCACCTGTAAAACATGATTCTCAATAGAATGGTGATTGTTCTTTGAAACCACTTTTCAGGTGAAATGTCTCTCAGCAAACCATGAAATTTCATACTTTGTACAAACATCACTTATTCAAGAGTATAACTGGAACTATTTAAATGCATACTTCATACATTTTAAATATGCAGTAAAAAAAACTTGTAATGTAGTAACAACACATGCAGCTGGTGGTCCTTGTCAGGAAAACTTGGGGGTCTCCAAGTTATGTGACATACAAACTATTCCCCACTGTACATTGTTTGGAATATTTGCTGATGTACTTAATAATAAAAACACCTCAGCGACCATCTGGACTTCATCATGTTTTCATATTTGCCAATTGGAATTCTGTGTTTGAAATTTCATTCCAATCTTGATTTTATTTTCTTTCACAATTGGTTGTTTGATAGCGTTGAATGTAAAATGTGGGATAACTTACACAGGAGCTTATGTCAAAATATTTTGAAGGCCATATCAGCGTCCAGAATGTGTGCCGGTCATTCATGTGGTGATGACCTCATGGTTAGTGACTACCTCTCAGTTGGGACATTTGAGAAACCAGTGGATAGTAAACAAATAAGTGGGCACTGAGCTCTTTTTAATCATTGCTATAATAAAAAGATAATCATGTATTTTTCTATGCTTTGACCAAAAGTTGGCATCCAGCCTTTGTTTGGTTATTACTCATAACATTATATAAAGAGAAGTTTAAGTATTAAGATATTTCAATTTTAGACATAGGTGAATGTTTTATTGAATTGTAAACTATTACATAAAATGGATTCAATATTAATCCTGTATTTATACCATTAGCAAGTACGAAAGGATTTGAGAGGTCACACAAGGTGTTGAGAGGTCACACAAGGTGTTTGAGAGGATTTGAGAGGTCACACAAGGTGTTTGAGAGGATTTGAGAGGTCACACAAGGTGTTTTTTTCCTTTTGTATTCATTAGGATGTTTTTCTGTGTCCCACGTTTTTTTGTATTTATAAAATTTGTTTTTTAAATAGATGGCCATCTAAGTATTGCACTTAACAACATTGTTATAGGCCATTAAGACCAACAAGTTAGATCAGGTCTGGCGACTGGTCCCTCCTCTGCATTCAGGGATGTCTTCATAGAACCTTTTTCACTATAAGAGGTTCAGCAAATAGGGTCATTGTATGCTGCATATTTCATTAATGCACAACTAATAGGGAGCTCGTCTGTTCTTCAGATATTTCTCTATGAATAATGATTTATAAAAGTAAAAAGTATTTATTATTGTGTGGTAAATTTTGAATTTAAATCAGTCAGTTTTGACTTATGATTAGCATTGATATTGTAAGTCTTATGAACATCATCTAGTTAAGGCCGGTTTAACTTATGAGACCTAAATATGTACAACTGATCATCACTTTATTCCAATAATATATTCTTGAAGTTGGCATAAGAGTTTAGTCAAATCCTTTAACTAAACTAGATGATGGGAAGGCAACCATAACAATACATGTGTCTCCTATGTTGAGCCCAATGGAGGACTTGATTCTTTGATAAACCACTCCATTGTCCCACTCATTAAGTAGACACACAAACCACTAGACTGTGGAAATTCGGTATTTTGAATCTTGTTCTATTTCCAGTGTTTGAAAACAAGGACAAGATCATTCTAGTGATGGAGTGTGCGGATGGGGGTGAACTTTACGACTACATCAACAACAACACGCTCACTGATAGAGATGCACGCAGAATATTCCGACAAATTGTCTCGGCCATCAAATATTGTCATCAGGTGAGCTAAACTCTCCCTGGCTTGACCTCTCAGAGTTTGAAAATTAGGATTGTGCTCCATGTGCACACCTTTATGGTCTATTTAGTCTGATGAGTGCTTCAGGACAATTACAGCCCTGTTGTTCAAGTTTAAAAATCGATTATTATTCACCATGTCAGTTTCAAAAGTATTCCAAAGATGTTTCTTTGAGTAAAAAAATTGACCATTAAATGTTTTTCTTCTTCAGTTTTTTTCACAGTAAAGCCAATTGCAAAATAGAAAGCAGGTTTTTGCTTAAAACAATGGACAATGTATTCTTTTGTACCGTGTTTTGTAAACACAAATTTTTTACCTTGTTCTCTTTGTTTATGGTTACATACAACCATATTTTATGTTGCAGAATGGCATAGTGCATCGCGACCTGAAGCTTGAAAACATACTGTTGGACAGACATTACAATGCAAAGGTATGCGTTTGGCAATAAAACGTGAATGCATGATGTTTTATTGAGTGGGGGAAACCCTTTGAACTTTACATGTCTTTGAACTTTATGTCGCATCATGTGGTGAAAGAAATAGATGTCAAAGCAGTATATCTCTTTGTGATGAAGAAGAGAAGTTTGCATTTGGAACAGTTATCATTGTTACTATACTGTGTTGAAAACGATACATTAAATCTTTAAAAATTACTTTAAAACACAGCTTGTTCACATCTATTATCTTAGTTGCAATAATGTAACTCTGCTCTCCGTTAACACTACGAGGTAGGACGAAGACAGTTATGTTTATCACAACTACTATTATCTTTGACGCCATCTGATGTGGTATAAACCTAAAACATGCAATCTTTGCCACACTGTTCAGGGTTCTACATTAACTTTTTTTACAGCAAGACCGTCGGACCAGCTCCTCTTAAAATGTACTGGCCCGAACCTGTTGTCTACTAGACCACATAGCAAATGAACACAATTGTGTCATGTAACTGTTTAATCAGGATTTATCAGTAAATAATCAGTGAACACCAGATCTTTTTTGATGCATAAAGTAAAACAATAAAATAAAACTTTTTTTTGCTTTTCTCCGTCAAATTCAGTCCATGCGAACTGACTCGATTTTCCATTTAGGATAAAATTGACGTTTTCGTGTTTCTTCATATCTACGTTTCGTGTCAGTTTAAGCGTCGGATTCTTTTTTATTAACTGATTTGTCGGACGAAAATCCGAACTTGAACAAAGCCATTCTTTAAATTACATTCTCTTGTCTGCTACGAAAAAATGTTTACATTGACATAACCGATTTTCGATAGAAGTCGTAAAATCATGCTCTACAATTTTACAACACTTCAGAAAATCATTAATATTCATGACAACTTGACCAATTGAAACAAGCAATTTCTGCAGGAAGCTCTCCTTTGTGTCTAAAAATAGCGATGAATCATGTGGATGCTCCGCGTTTATTTAAATACACTAGTTGTAATGTAAATAACGGATACGAGAGCAATTTTACACATTAAAAATAAAGGTTTTCACAGCAGTTAGTTATAGTTATATGAATCAGTATAGATTTTTTTATGTACGACCAGTCGGACAAGCTAGCCCGCAGTTTAACTAGCCCGACCACCGATCTTAATAGACAATGTCTGTCGGACGTGCCTTAGTGTCGAACCCTGCTGTTTTGATGTGTATAATAACTAACACCAGTTGTACCATCAGCGTTGCATTCCAGTCATTTACTACATAACTTAGAACTTGGTTATAACCAGTGAAGTATGGGTCGCACGCATTTGTTTTTACGAAACACCTATGCAATGACTTGCATTTATGCAATGAATGTGTCATTTGATATACCTTTTCTGTAAAGAAATGAATAGATTTTAAGGACAAATTTTAGATCATTTTATTATAACTCATACATATTGCTAAAAAAATTGCATTCTATGCATGTAGTTTTAACACAAGAAAAAGCTTTTTAAATGATGTGGTCATGTAGCATTTAAGTCTCATAATTGGGCTCAATAAATCTGTCTTATTTATTACACATTGTGGAATTATATTTTCAGATTGCTGATTTTGGCCTGTCCAACTATTACACTGGTCATGATTTCTTGAAGACTTTTTGCGGAAGTCCATTGTACGCATCACCAGAAATCGTTAATGGTCAGCCATACTATGGACCAGAGGTGCTTATACAACATTTTGTCTTCCTCCATTTATTTAAACATGTGCTCTATAACATGATGTCCACTGGTTTTCACATAGATACAATGCTAAATTTAGCATGGTAAAACTACTCATAAACACTTCAAAAAGAAGTTTTATCCCAGAGTCCAGCGTTTACAACAAAATATTGTTGCCTTTGAATTGCTAAATTATTTTCAAGTCATGCAAGGGACTTAATAAATGTGGTTTAATCTTTATTTACAAGAAACAATGTTTTATCATTCAGATATATGTCTCACAACTTGGGCTAAAACCATCCTGGTGTTCTTTTTACCCATCAAACTCCAAAGCATTGTTTATTGACCAATAAATATCAATACAATCTTTTTTTTACCAAAACCTTCTGACAAATTTTGGTAAAAAAACATGAATGATTCTTAGAAACACAGAAAGAAAGTAAAGACTGTTGTTTGAATGTTTTTTCATATGTTTTGCAAGTAAAGAATTTTTTTAAGTTCAGTCAAAGATTTTGTACAGTTAGATGAGTTCTAGTGACACGTTTGAATTAATTATTTATATGTCCTTAAGTTTTTCATAAAAATTTAGCATAGATGTACATGTAAGAATATTTTAGAATAACGTGCAGTTGACTAACATTTCGGTCCAACATAAAAGTTTGATGATCTTTGATCTGCAAATGTTAATGTTCATCCATGGTTATATTGATTCTTGATTTATAATCCAAATTGCTAATATTTTGAAAATTAATGGCGCTTGAAAGCTTGTAGTGTAACTATATTGTATAATGATATTTAGATGTCTAAAAGATTACCGCTACTGAAACTGCCTTTCAGGGTATAGAATTGTGCCTATATCATTACCAACACTGTTGCTCAATTTTTCTTATGCATAATTGCTTCATCAGTGAACCTTTTAGTTGTTGATGTTATTGAAATTGTAAGACATTTGTGGCTTGGTACAACTAAAATCTTTGTTGTAAGTTGACATTTTTTTTCTATATGGTGTTTATTATTGCAGTGCACTGTTCTGGAAATGGTTTTTATAACATCGTACAATGGTATGATATTGCAAATTTCAAAACGTATAAACTCTATTTAACATCATAAAAATATATTATTTGCCATCCTCAGCTGTCCCATTTTTTAGACATTTTGTTTTTTTTAAGAAATTTGGGATGTAAACGTTAAACAAACACAAAAACACAGATGTGGTTGGGTGTTTATGATACCATGGCTAAGTGCATTTGAGCTTATGAAGCGTAGTTCAGTATCATTTCACAGTTGCCAACAAGGTTTTTAAACAAACAATTAACGTTTGCTTTGATAAAATTGTCCGTGTTTGCTAAACTGCTAATTTATGCTTAAATTAATGTAAATAAACCATATAACATGAAAAAAATAATTTCTTTATGGCTTTGAAACCACATAATGCACTGGCGCTGTCAGGAGCAGTTTTCATGCCTGCACTTACTGCTCCATATCTGTGTAAAACATGAGTAATAGATGGTAACAGCCATTTACAACATGGGATTTCAAGTAGATTGAAGTCTAAAATACGATGTCAACATCTTTGCAAAAGCTCCTTGTTTTGGCCTCCGATTATTCCTTCTTATCAAACGTACTTCTCAGACATTGAGTGCTTTCGGTAAACTTTTTTTGTCAAACTTTCATTGTAAACAGAAATGATTAATCAAACATTTTCTGCTTTTAACCAGTTTCTTTTTAATTGGCTTCAATGGCTTATTAGTGTTTAGCTGTTTGAATAAATCATTCTACTTCAACCTTTCTTTATTTTGCAGTATTGAATTTGAATTGTATTTACTTTTCCCCAGCGTTGGATGATACAGGATGTTTACATAATTGTAGAAAAGATTTTAACAGTTTTGTGCCACATTTTTGGTGAAAGAGTTGTTCTGATCATAGTGTTGTTTTGATAAAATGGTACAACCAATATCCTAATTTACAGAATGTTTATAAGTAAGCTGTTTATCTGCAATATCTTATCAAGGTTTGTAATTAACCGTGTGAAAAACCTGTGTCCAGTTATTGAAAGGTGGGTTAATATTGGCAGTTCTAATGTCACATTTAGGATTTGACTATTTGTTATCTTGTCTTGCATAATTTCAGTAACAAATTTGTGAAGTAAATTTTATCTGACAAATAAATAACATTAGGGCCAAAATGGTTTAACTGATCGAAGTTGAATCATTATTTAGATTATATTGTACTTCTAAACCCAATCTATTGCTCAATAACCTCAGGTCAGAGTGCATACCAAATAGGAACTAATTCCGAACATTAATAAATGGTAACCAACATTTGTTTGGTACATGTCAACAAAGGTTAATATTCATGCAATGTTAGTTATGGTTTTTTTGCACTCCTGTGTCAATTTGATTGTGTTGATTTGACTGGATTCTTATCGATATTATTTCCCTACTTAAACTGTACCAATGATTGGGTGTGGATTTGTAAATAGTGTCTTTAAAAGATGAATGTTTGGGCCATGCAATAGAGTCCCCATGCAAAGCAATGTACTCACATTAACCTTATAAGATGTGCCAAAACTGTTTGTTCAACATGTAATTCTGATATTAAGCACTCAATTGATGTATTTAAAATCCTGCTACATACATTGGCAAGTGTTTACGTCATTCTTTATTGATTTTGAATCACATTAAGAATAGATTGTTTTAATAAGCCTAATAATTATGGTATAAATGTTATTTAGTTCAACTACACTTCAACACCGTTATTTCGAACACCGATAATCCGAAGTCACCGTTATTTCGAAATATTTTTCCGGTCCCGATTTTGGTTCTTCTTTGTTTAACGTAAAATTTCATTGTTAATCCGAACTTCGTTAAACCGAAGAAATCGTTAATTCGAAGTGATTCTGTCGGTCCCAACACTATAATTCGCACCTAATTATCAATCTTTAATCCGAAGTCAAAACTGCAAAATACTGAGCGTAATTTCACACGTTTGTCGTGGCGCGTCAAAAGCCGATAATTACACCTTTGTCGTCTGCGCGAACGCCGGTGTTCAGAGAGACATTGCGTATTATTAAAAAAAAAGGTTAATTCATTTCCGAAAATGTATTCATATGTATGTATGTCTGATAATTTGTGCTATTCGTTTTATTTATATGTTCTGTAAATAGAGAAAAATAGAAACAAGAAAAAGAATCGTTATATTCCCCCGTTTGTTACTTTCTTTTACCGTTTGTTACGGTTCTTTAATCCGTTAATTCATTTCCAAAAAATGTATTCATCTGTATTTACATGTATGACAATTTGTGGTATTCGTTATATTTTATATGGTCTGATAATTTGTGCTATTCGTTATATTTTATATGTTCAGATAATTAGCGCATATTCATTATATTTAACATGTTCTGTACTTAGAGAAAACATAAAAAGAAGAACAAGAATCGTTTTATTCCTTCGTTTGTTACAAGTAGAAATCTATTGCAATCTGACTAGTTTACTTTTTTTAAGTAAACAACTATTAATAGTAGCGTTTAACTGAACCATGCGAGTTCCACAACGTTTTATTATTACAGAATTCTCAGAAGTCGTCTGTCAAATGTTTATTTCGAATTATCGTTAATCCGAAGTTTTTTTAACGGTCCCGACGACTTCGAAATAACGGTGTTGAAGTGTATATATGTATAAGTTAAGAATAACATGAATATTATCAAAGCAGTTAATTGCATTATCTTATTTTGTGAAGTTTTTTAATAACAACTGCTATGCATTTTGGGACATTTGCTAAGTGGTTACACAATTTTGGTTCAAACTTTTTTTCTTAGAAAAACAGAAACTGTTATTGTTCTATGATAAATCCAAACTTAAGTCAATACCAGCGGCATTCGGTGTGCTACCTTACAGCATGGCATCTTTAACACAAAGACTTCCTGTTTTGTGTCATGAAGTTGCCTATTATCAGAAAATTACATTTAACAGAAGGAATATTTTTCAACAAGTAACCCTTAATGTTTGTTAAGTGGTTGGTTTGACATCCCAGTTAAAAGCAGCATACATTAGAGTGGATTAGACGTCTTTGTCTAAACCGGAATACCAGCGTTGCCCAGATATCACTATAGGAAAACAATATTTATGTACCCTTTTCTCTTTTGTTTGCTTCATGAATATTTACTTTATACAATTTTCACTTTATTCAAGATAAGGACCTTTGATGGGGAAACAAATAATCTAGGACATGTTTTATTTGAATGCCCATTTTTGTGGCATTAATGAGTAATCCTGAGTATGAAACCACTTGAATCGCTGTAATTTCTGAATTTATGAGGCCATTTATTCTTTCTTTGCTACTGATATTGCAACTGCACCTGGCTATTTCTCGCATACTGAACAATGTCATATTATTGTATCATTAATTCAAGGAGTTGACAACCCGCAGGAATGTTGTTTGTGAATGCCTAATGACATTAATTCAATAACTTATTGCCATTTCTCAGAGTCCAGAAGTTTGGGAAATGATGGTCATAAGTCACATACTTTGAACATGAATTGAAACTCGTGCATTAGTTTCAAGCACAAAATCTGGAAAAGAATTTGAGCTTCAGTTGGAAACGCAAACTACATGACTACAACTTAGTATGAAGACACCAAGTACAGGTTCTTCCCTGGAAACTGACTGGAGTGTCTCATATATAAATAGGATTTTTTTTACAAAACCATGATTTTAAAATTAATAAATTTTCATAAATGTTTTGTGCTCTGCACGCTGTTCATCCTGCTGGTATTTGATGAATATAACAGCACTTGCTGCGAATATGTTGTTGTCTCTATAGTGACGTGGATGTTTGTTTGTCCTACAGGTGGATTGCTGGAGTCTGGGGGTGGTCCTCTATACGCTAGTCTACGGCACAATGCCCTTCGACGGCTCCAACTTCAAGAAGCTCCGAACACAGATCACCACGGGTGACTATTATGAGCCCGATAAACCATCAGGTATGTATTGTATGATTGGATCTTCATAGATTGTTTTATCTTACTCATTATTGCAATACTTGGTCAATTTAGACTTCAGGTTAATTGCAATTGTTTTTTTTTCATCAGGAGTTTTCCAGTAATTCACACCCAAAAGTGCGTTCCTTTCTACTAGATTTGTGTAGGAAACCTCAACACATGGGTTGTGTAGAGTATGAAATGAATCTTAACCCTTTGCATGCTGGGAAATTTGTCATGTGCTAAAATGTCGTCTGCTGAATTTCTAAAATTAGCATTATCTTCGATTTTTTTCAAAGAATACTATCAGAATAGCAAACAGTTTGGATCCAGATGAGACGCCACGTTCTGTGGCGTCTCATCTGGATCCAAACTGTTTGCAAAGGTCTTCAAAATTCGGTTCCCGCACTGAAAGAGTTAACATTGGGCAGTGTTGTGGGAAAACAGGGCTTAATGCATATGTGTACAGTGTTGTCCTTGATTAACCAGTACAGTCCACGCAGGCTAATCTGGGACAACACTTTCGCCTAAACTGGACTTTCAATTAGAAAAGATTTTTTTATTTACGCAAAAAAATCCATTAAAGAGGAATGTATTCCTAATTGCATTTCTATTAATCACTCCTGCATATCTTCTTGTTTAAAGAATAGTTTTGAATCAATGTATTTACTGTAGGTCTATTGTATATCAAGTGTTTGCAACACAATAGAAAGAATGTTAAGATATTCATTGATTTGTAAGAAGCATTTGTGGTATTTGCTTTTACAGACAATTGTTTAAACTTGTTTGTTTGGAAAACTGCTAGCTAATTCATCATCAAATAGTATTAAATGGTCATGCCTTGTCTACAATATGTAGTTTCAGCTATTTAAAGAGAATGGTTATAAAAGGAGACATGTCTTAAGAAAATAATCAAAAACTGAAAAAGTAGATATTTGTTTAGTCAAATATTTCTTAATGTTTTCTTTCCTTGTAATAACAGAAGATAGCATCAGGTGATGTAAGGTTGCTCAAGATATTAATGACAAAGCATTATATTGATGTGAGAGTTGGCATCAGCAAAACACCTTCTATGTGATCCAGTTTTCAAAGCATGCCATGTTGAATAATGTGCAAATATTGCACAACCTTAGGCAAGTGTCTATCACATTTATGTAATATAGGTATGAGGTTTATAAATAATAAAAACTGACAGGATAGATAAATTCCATACAAAAAGTGTTTTGATAAAATTGATGTATATTTGAATATATTTCAGTCTGACTCATTTCGTAAAATAGCATTACAGTTTGTGGTTTGTGGAACCTGAAATTTGAATTAAGTTATTTTAATCCATCCATGTCAATAGTTGCACAATTCAAGGTCTTTTGGCTTTTCAACTGTAAGGTACATACTGTGCGAGATTAAATACAAATGCGCTGTTGCATTCATTTAACTGGCAAAGCTTTTTGTACCACTCTTGATTTGCTGAGCTGCAACAAATTTGCAGCTTACTTGAAAAGTAAGCTTATCCTTTGGATATTATGATTAGCATAAAGTTCACATTAATATTCCACAATATTATGCAACCATTTGAAGAAAGTGTTGATACATGTTTTGTAAACTTTTGAACTTGAAGAGCTCAATTATTCAGTTTGCCAGTGAAGCAGTTATTCTGGCAAGGAATGGGTTGGATTGGTTTTAGTGACAGAAAACAAAAGAAAATCTCACATTCACTCAAAAATCAACCAAACCTCATTAAAAAACGCAAAATCAGTAAAAATAGATTTAAACTTTATATTTAGAAAATTTATATATGTATATTTATATTTACATATTATGTAAATAAAAAAATATTTTCTAAATATAGAGTTTAAATATATTTTTACAAGCTCTGTAACAAAATGAATACGCTTATGAAGAATAATAAACTGAAAACTAAGCAGAATTTATTTTAAGGACTTTCCACCATTTCTATTTGCAGAGGCGGCAGGCTTGATTCGCCACTTGCTGACGGTGAATCCAGCTAAGCGGGCCACGATCCATGACATATGCGCCCACTGGTGGGTGAACCTTGGCCACAGTCTAATGCCCGACAACGAGCCCTACATACCACCCATGGTGCTTCAGCCGGTACCAGGCTTCCAGAACCAGGCCCTGTCATCATCCTCATCTGAGAGTGATGATGGGGAACCGTCTGGTATTACAAAACCAAAGACTGCAAAACCCCTGAAAGGGATTCTTAAGAAATCTAAGATGGCGGATGAGAAAAGGCTGTTTGCGAATGGGTTGAGTCGAGCAGCTGAAAATAGAAGTCGAAGCAATGAAGTGTCCGAAACTGGTTTGGATAGATGTGAGAAAGAAAACCCTGCAGACTGTCAGACATTGGGTGACGATTCTGTGTTCAATGAAGTGCCTCAATCACAGACTGGTGCTACTCAATCAGACAATCAGGAAAATAATGAGGACCAGTCTTCAAGTAGCTCTCCGGAAAACACCTGCAGTTCAAGCAAGGTGGAATCTTCTCAAAGTGCCAATAAAATCCCTTTTAATTCACAAGTGCAGCCAAAGCGTGGTATATTAAAGCGCAAAGGCAAATTCAGTGCTGGTGACAGTGGATGCGATCTCAACGACTCTATACGCAAGGAGAGTATGACACTGACAGTGCGACCGATGGATCTCAGTGACGGAGATTCCGCATTAGACTCCCCGGACAATGTCAACAAATTTGGTGCACAGCCGATGGTTGTCGGTGCTAGAATTTCTAAAGGTGCTTTTAACTTTCCGTCAAACGAATCCTTGGCAAGTAATGCCACTCTTGTTACAACAGCTAGTGGGATGGCAAGCCTTGTGGTCCCGAGACGCAAGGGGATCTTGAAAAATTCCAGTCGGGATCCAGATAAACGTCTAAGTGCTTGCAGTATTGGCTCAAATTCATCCGCAGACTTTTTGGACCTGTCGTATGACAGTAGCGATGACATTCTGACAAAATTCGTTAAAAATCCGTCTGTCTGTGCACCTCTGAACATTGGCTTCGAAGTGCAGGAAATTCATACGGAAAGGTGTGAGGTGTTACAGACTGATGTCATAGACTATGCAGAGGCCAAAGTTGTGTACCAGAATGCCTTAGAAATCTGCAAGAATCTTTAAAGATATCTCTCAATATTCTAGTCCTTAGATTTGTGTTGCTATGTTTTTGCAGTGATATGTACTACCTTATTGCGGCATTGAGTCAAACTCATTATTGAAGTATGTATAATTCAATCAGAAATAATGAGAATGAATCATTAATTTTAGCAAGCCTTTAAGCTCTGACTTCTTTAGAACACACATTACATTTGATCCATTTTAGCAACTGGTGTGCATTCAGATGTTTAGCTTAAAGCTCAAGTGATATTATTTTTTCATAATCAAATTGTATTAATTTCCAGTGTTGAACACTTAAACGTTTACATATCAATGAAAATATACCTTATTTATTGTTGTACATGAATTGATGCATAAATTATGAATGTGATGCAAAGTTTGTAAAACTTCCACTTGACATGTGCCTCTATATAAAGTGAAATCTTGTTGATGAACAAAAACTATTTAATTCATGACTTTAATTCGTGTATCATTGATTTATGTACTAGGTCAGTTGTACTACAATGTACATTATATACATCAAATAAACATGAAAAAGGAATTATATTGTAATATTTAAATTCTTTTGTTCACTTAATGGCTTTGAAATTAGTATCTTTACCCTGCATTAGCTATTTAAAGTGAAACTTGGCCTTGATAGTTATTTTAATCGCAATCTAATCTGTGGCTTAAAATACAGGATTGTTTCAAATAAAGACAAGTTCACTAGATGTTCATGTTTTGTTTAACTGTCTGTAAAACATTGCAAAAAATGTGTTACCCTTTTAACTTAAGGTTTAGCAGATGTTACTCTTTTAACTATAAGTTTAGCAGTAAATTGGTGGAATACTTTGATACTTTTTATTGCCTACACAGGTTATGTTTTAAGTTTAAGTTTTGAAGTTAAATAGATTGTTATACTTGAAAAAAACTTATTATGCTAGATTGAATTAAAACGCTCATATTTATTGCATTTTCCTCTGAACGGACATCAAAATTATCTTTACTAATATGTTTATATCATTAAACTAATTTTCAAACTTGTATTGACTTCAACAAGAAAAAGCAAATCTAAGCTGTCATATAATCTTTACACTTAATTTATTTTTGTTTATATCATGAGGTCGACACATATTTTTATACTTAACAGTTCAAAACTGCCTTTGTTTATTTGTCTGGGAGATTGCAATCTAGCCTGATTGAATGCATTTAACTGAAACTGTGCGGCAAGTCTTTTGTAAGCGGTAATTGGATGCCGTATCTATGTGAAGTGATTAATCGCAGCTAGTTTGCCTTATGACTACAAGAAACCGGGCATGAACAGTTAGATTAAATTGTGAAAGCTAATAGCCTATTAAAGAATGTAAAATTCCTATGATATGTTCTCACTCAAGGTGACTAATTTTCAATGACTGTGCAACTCTTTATTACCTTGTACAAGCAGGAGACATAATCACTTGATAATTGCTCTAATTGCATTGTGGTTTTTTAAATTAGTTTCAGATATGACAATATAAAACTAAGATGTTAAGCCAAGATCAGAGTGAGAAACCACTGTTAACTGAAATGAGTTTTGCTCTGGCAAAACAGGCCTTAATGCATGTGTGTGAAGTGTCATCCCAGATAAGCCTCTGCAGTCCGCACAGGCTAATCAGGGACTACACTTTCCTCATAAGCTGGGTTTCACTTCCTTAAGAAATTAGAGACTTCCTTTGAATGAAAAATACCCCAAATTGGAAAGTGTCGTCCCTGGTTAGTATGTGCAGACTGCACAGGCCTATCTGGGACCACACTGCACATGCACATGAATAAAGATTGGTTTTGCCAGAGAAAAGCTCATTTCAGTTCACAGTGGTTTCTCACTCTGATCTTGACATTCCTAGGCTTGAGTATGTTTTCCTAGAACGGGGTTCATATTATGTATTGATTTTAACTGCTCGAGTAACTTCAAACGTTTGAAATATTTAGATCTTCTTGATTATTACTAAATAACAACTGTGTTTGTAACACCTGCATTCAGTTGTGTTTGTATTTCATGTATGCAAATCACTCAGTTAGCAGCAGATTTATTAAGTTAATATTATTAATTTACAAAGTGACTTCAACAAAGTGCCTTTATTACATGCATTATTTTACTAAACTTCATAATTGAATCCTGG
The DNA here is from genome assembly GCF_020536995.1 of Dreissena polymorpha. Lineage (NCBI taxonomy): Eukaryota > Metazoa > Mollusca > Bivalvia > Myida > Dreissenidae > Dreissena > Dreissena polymorpha. The sequence goes on from NC_068355.1 coordinate 158,739,480, forward strand.
TTTCATTTTAATAATATTTATCATGTTAACCGTCTTGGACATTTTAATTGTATTTTGTCATTGTGGCGCCTTAAGTGTACATGTATACAATTGTATTTTGCTGTTTATATTACATGTTATTTATTGTGAAACACGTTGCCTTGACTTACTAAATAAAACTGAAACATCTAAAACATCTCTTTGTTATCATGTCGTTTGGTTTGTAGTCGACTCACACTCACCATTAGGGCAAAAATAGAAAACAACACACATGCATTTAATTTATAGACAAAAAAACTGCCATCACAGTCGTGCCTTATTTAGCAATCATGTGTCTATGCTATATCACACTTGTAATGACTGCATTTATTTTTGAATGTGTACATTAATGTGTAATTTTTTTGACCCGGTACAAAAGATGAACAGTTTTGTCAGAGCACTGAATGATATAGGAGATATATATTTTAAATTTTAATCTTGTAATGTTGTATGGTTAAGGCCATACAGCTTAGAATGGAAGAACATAGAACATCCATAACTGTTTCCTGAGTTGAACCCAAGCACTTGTTGGCTCCTGAATGCTACTCGGGAGGGCAGTATAGATGTGTTGGAAAATGTTTCCGTCCCATAGGAAAACTTTGCCGCCATGGAACCTGGCACTTTCAATTAAAGGCTATAGTGAAACCTTGTTATCACTAAAAGTAAATTATTATTACAAATAGAAAGGTTTTGATCTGGCGGGTACAAGCTTGGCCAGAACCTTGTGCATTACCCAAACATAACAAACGGTTCACACAACAGTTTAGTTTCTTTGAAATTGGGTCGTAGGTGGGCGCCAAAGGTCCATTTTGCCCTCTTCTAATTCTTTTAAAAACATAATGAGATGTTAAGGATCAATTTGATGAAAACCAATATCACATTAGGTCATCAAACACTGAAGATTAAGTTCCTTTAACATATTTGGAAACCTGACCAGTTACGAGATTTAGTATCCCCTGTTCTTAAATTACATACTGCATTACATCACATGTTGGACGTTCAACTAACGTGTATTATTATGCCCCCCTTCGAAGAAGAGGGGGTATATTGCTTTGCACATGTCGGTCTGTCGGTCGGTCCGTCCACCAGGTGGTTTCCGGATGATAACTCAAGAACGCTTGGGCCTAGGATCATGAAACTTCATAGGTACATTGATCATGACTTGCAGATGACCCCTATTAATTTTGAGGTCACTAGGTAAAAGGTTACGGTGACCCGAAATAGTAAAATGGTTTCCGGATGATAACTCAAGAACACTTAGGCCTAGGATCATGAAATTTGATAGGTAGATTGATCATGACTCGCAGATGACCCCTATTGATATTCAGGTCACTAGGTCAAAGGTCAAGGTCACAGTGACCCGAAATAGTAAAATGGTTTCCGGATGACAACTCAAGAACGCTTAGGTCTAGGATCATGAATTTTGATAGGTAGATTGATCATGACTCGCAGATGACCCCTATTGATATTCAGGTCACTAGGTCAAGGTCACAGTGACCCTAAATAGTAAAATGGTTTCCGGATGATAACTCAAGAACGCTTATGCCTAGGATCATGAAACTTCGTAGGTAGATTGATAATGGCTGGCAGATGACCCCTATTGATTTTCAGGTCACTAGGTTAAAGGTCAAGGTCACAGTGACCCGAAATAGTAAAATGGTTTCCGGATGATAACTCAAGAACGCTTATGCCTAGGATCATGAAACTTCATAGGTACATTGATCATGACTCGTAGATGACATCTATTGATTTTCAGGTCACTAGGTCAAAGGTCAAGGTCACGGTGACCCGAAATAGTAAAATTGTTTCCGGATGATAACTCAAGAACGCTTATGCCTAGGATCATGAAACTTGATAGGTAGATTGATCATGACTCGCAGTTGACCCCTATTGATTTTCAGGTCACTATATCAAAGGTCAAGGTCACGGTGACCTGAAATAGTAAAATGGTTTCCGGATGATAACTGAAGAACGCTAATAGCTACGATCATGAAACTTCATAGGTACATTGATCATAACTGGAAGATGACCCCTATCGATTTTGAGGTCACTAGGTAAAAGGTCAAGGTCACAGTGACAAAAAACATATTCACACAATGGCTGTCACTACAACGGAGAGCTCATATGGGGGGGGGGGCATGCATGTTTTTCAAACAGCCCTTGTTTATTTTAATGAAATACAGTTTCTTGTTCAAAGAATTCGAACTGACCAGATCAAATAATGGTTATGGTTCTCTTTTAAGGGAAAAACATTGCAAACAAAAGCACACAAATAGTCTTTATTCTTGAACATTGGTGAAATATTTTAATTTTGAGTTGGACCGCAAAAGCAACGTGGCTATATTAAAAATTTATAATTTGTCATATTCAAGTTAGCGCTTTAGGATGTGAATAAATTCTTGTTAAGTGGTGTTATGCAGAGATTAGAAAATGAAACATTTCACGAGAAATCCAATAATTTGTGTTCCAGACGTTTGAACATCACATAATCGTCTCTAGAATATAACCTTGTTGAAACCATGAAAGTTCTACGCAGTATTCCAAAGATGCTTTATTAATTAACACAAACACTGTGACACAGAGCTTCAGTTTCTTTGTGCCGTGACAATATCCGTGTAATTTAATAATTGTGGTATTGCGGGATTAAACTCTCAGAAAATATCATGTTTCCGAAGGCTATTTCAGAATATAAAGAGAAATTGTTTGTCTGAAATACTTTAAAAAGCCCTGTCCGCGGTGGAAGTATGGACCATTTTCCAACAATTTATTTCCTACAGTTTTTCACCTATTCCAAAAATCAAGGATTATTATATCGGATCTTTTTTATCAATGATAAAGTGTCAGTTGAAATGGACATGTCTAAAATTCGAAATGTTTGAGGTAAATTAGCCCCTTGTACCACACTGGTAACAGCTTTCATTGTTTTATTATCTTTTTGTTCTTATTTTAATGCTCGAGGTATCGAGTTCTAGTGAAGACATGTAATTACATTTTCTTCATAGGCATGTCTGACGCTGAATCTAGAATAAACTTCTTAATTCTCGACAACAGAGATTTACTTTAACCTATAGCAACCACAACAGAAATTTCACTCGACAGAACGTTGCTACAAAAGTCGCTACAATAAAAAGTTATTAAAACACAGACATGATAATAAAAAGCTAATTTGTTGAATTGATATCCCCCGCCAAATATTTTTATTGATGGATGCAAATTGCTTGATGTACGATATAATTAAACACAATGAAGGGTATGGCAATCGTTTTTATGCAAGGCGATTCTCCTTATTGATATTCATACATCCATGATGTTTCATCTTGTAATCTTGTATCCGGGGGGAGGGGGGGGGGATTAAAAACACATATGTTGATAAAATGGACTTAAAACAGTCCTATTAACATACAACCAAGGACCTTTGGTGTGTCTCATTCCACTCCAGATCTTACAGTTCTTGCGTCGATTCATAACATTAGGCTTTGAGGAGCATGACCGTATTATCTTTTTTACCATATTACGTACAGGCAAGTTTTAGTCCCCTGTTTTGCCGCCGATCGTACGCACGTGCGTACTTGAATTCGTTATGCTGAAGCGGCGGACCTTGCTGATTTAACCATAAACTCGTTGGGGGCATTCCCTTCTTTGATTACATTATTTGGAATTTCATACAATCTACAACACTCATCATTTGGGAGACCAAGCATTTTATAAATACACATTACACCATAGCGAATTACTTGTCCAAATTATTAGACGTAAACAACCGAGGAGAAAGAGAATTACATGCAACAGTTTAACGAAATACTTTTTTGTGA
>NC_068355.1:158748309-158760809 GCF_020536995.1 Dreissena polymorpha
AAATTATGTTTTATATAATTAATATGCAACCAATTAACTTTAACAGGGTGGCCTTGTTTTAACGGATTCATCAAGCATAGGCAAGGAAGAATTTTTAGAAGACTACTTAATGGAGTACATAGCCGAGAACGACGTACTCGGCTTCATCTACGTAATATTTTCCGACAATGAAGGTGGTGTTCAGGAAGACAGAGTAATTATTCGTTGTTAAATGTAATAATAAGAACAGTTGTGGGCAAATACAACTATATCTCATTAAGATATAAATTATATTTAAGTATCGCTGTTTTTTTTTCAAATGAATGTTTGCGTTCTGTAAAAAAAATCTATGAAATCTATTACAGTTAATACGTTACTTCATATGAACTTATACCTAGTATATAAGCAGTTTAGCAGTTCGTGTTGCTTACTCAGCGATGCTAAACAATCATTGAACACAGATATGTAGCGCTTAATGGAAAATTGAAACAAAGCGCATATCATTTCAGCTCCTTCAATTGCTAAAACTAGTTATACAAGAGCAGAAGAAGAACGACAAAGCTCTTCCGTTTGATCCCAAAGCTGCTATGTTTGTGGCCAATAGATTTGATGCCGTCGTAGAATCGGAAAAAGAAACGGTCAAGCAACACATAACTTCTATGCTGAGGAGCTGTTACCCGCAGTTCGACGACTCGAAAATAGTGTTCTTTTCCACGCAGAATGCCAAACGCGACATTGCAGCTCACCCTGATTACATCAGTGAAAACTTCCGGACTCTCCTTGACTCTCTCAGCAGGCTTTATTCGTATGTTACAGAGCGTCGCCTTCGGGTGTGTTATAAGTATGTTCCAAAGTGTACGCAGTTATTGCTTCTCGAAACTCGTTCAGACATTAAAGAAACATGTATAAATGTTGCGTTTTTAGTATTTAAGTATGCATTACCACATTGTTTTAAGCAGAATTGTCCAAACAAATGTTAAAGTTGCTCACTTTTGTTTTTTACACAGATGGATCGAGTACATTCTTCAACGAGTAAGTCATGTCATGTAATCTGCAACAACACGTTTTGCATTGTCAGAAATAGAAAACACAGAGCGATCACGTAGGCACAGGCACAGATTGGAGAAATTACAGACTGATGCTGATGACTTCATTAAGGAGCTGCGAGCGGAAGTGGTCGATCAAACTAAGAAGATATCACAGGAGCTTCAAAGGCACTTGCAACAACCTATGACAAAAATGCGCCTTACATCGTCGTGGAAAGACGGCGAAATACCATACGTTCCATCAAAAATTTGTCACGCAAGTCACTGGCACTGGTTAATGATCAAACAACGCGTTGACACAGCCTTTTACGACAGGGTTTACACAGAACTTGAGGACTGGAGTCTTGAAAACAACACCATTGATAAGATTGAAGCGGAAATAGTAGCACGTATCGTGTCAAAACTTAGTGTTTTACAAGCTGAGATTACGTCATCGGAGAATTCGCTGAATACTACCAAACAGTCAACCGGTTCCTCGGATAGCGAAAACCGGCCAATGTCACTGAAATGTTTCAATTTGAAGCCAAGCGTGATTGAAATACCTGACAAACTGCCTGTGAAATTATCACATAGAATAAAACCGTTCTTCGCGTTTGATAGGAGAAAGGAGGCCATGAGATTTGACAAAGATCCGGTGCAATGGGTGGCAAGGCGATCAGAAAAGTTGTTGTCAAAGTTATTAAAAAATAAAAAACATGACGGTAATGGTCCATTAGACATTTTGCTAGAAGTTCTAATGCAAAGGCCCTGCGACATGATTGATCTTCTGGAAGAAAAGATACCTACAATCATAAATGCAAACGTTGAGCTTTTAGATAAACTTGAAGAGCTCGCAGTGGATCACAAGCGAGATGCGAATATGTATGAGAAAATGCTAGAAGAAATCGAACAGCTGAAAACTGAACTTAAACATTACGGGGAAGGTAATGTTTTTGTAAATCATTTCAAACTTAGTGAAATCCGCGTCATTACTGGTCAACTCGGTGGGAGCCTGCATAAAGCATTCCGCGTAAGCTGCATCTTAAAGGAAGATGAGCCGGGCAACAAAGGGCTGATCGCAGCAGATACTCCCCATGGTCTCTGGACCTATGTTCAAGCTGGGATGTTTCAGAGAGACGGGACGGAAACGCCGATAACTAAAAAATTGTACACGACAGCGTCCGGTATAGGTTGCAACCATCGCGAAGTCGCTAAACTGAGGTACATATAATATGATAGTTTTACAACAAATCACGAACATGTATGATTATGGGCTTTCTTGGGGTAGTAAATGGGATAAAGCTCATAATGGCATCTAAATGAAAATAACTTTAAAGGAATAATTTCATTCCTTATGTCTAATATAATGTTTTTTTGTACATATATTTTGAGCACGTTTATTATGACAAATTTTCTTTCCAATTACAGATCCCTCTTGAGTACAGACTCCCATATGGCCGAGTTCTTGGGAATACACCATACCGATGCAATAATTCCTTCGTATATATTTGATTAAAGACTGGTGTCACTGTCGAAGTTTTTGAGCAATAATGACACACCGGACAATTATTTTCACAAGGTTTTGCTCGAAACAGCAAGCGGACTTTTCAATCTACATTCTAAGGGGCTTGTACACATGGAGATTTCACAACATACGATAACAGTAATCTTATAAAATTTATATCAGACATTTAGTGGTTATAGAACACGTTTTTTTGCTTTAACCTTTCAAACGCTTTAAACCCCAAATATTTGTATTGACGGTTCAAAAACGTAAACCTCAGCGTTAATCATTTTTACTGTAATGGATTATTTTCCCCTTTTAAACACTTTAAATGAATAAAAAAAACAAGCAGATGTTAACAAACTTTTTTTTCTTTATAACACTTATGGACTTTCTTTATCACACTTTTGGATTTTCTTTATTCCTATAAATCATAAAGAAACGATCTCTTTCATTATTTAACTAGCTCATTTGATCACTTTTTATTTATAGCTTTTTGTCGAATTTCTTTTTAATAACGAATTAATTATGTTCAAAAGGTCACGGAGAAAGGAGACGTAAAGCTGACAGGGGCATGTGTGCCACGAAAGGCATCGTTCCCCATTGATGGCGAAGCAAAGGCGGGCAACTTCGTGTACCTGCCGCATGATGTATTTAACGATGAATTGTACATTACATCTGGGGATGTTTATGGGTTCGGACTGTTGATGTATGAACTGATGTACGATCGACTGGCGTTCGATTCTAAAAGGTCTTACAGAATTCGTGATTTTGTTCGGGACCTAAATCCCAAGGCCATAATGGGTTTGGACCAGGACAGCGGTGGACTTCCTGCTCCTGTTGTTCGCCTTGTCCAAATGTGCGTGAAGAAGTTAAACAGCGAAAGGTCAACGATCAGCAATGTTCTCAACAAACTTCAGGTAGTGGATGACGATTTGTCGAAAGTTCCAGTTGGTCAATGAGAGAAGCTAGCTGATGCCCATCGATAGAGGTATTCCTCAGAAATATGCAACTTAATTTGTTAGGCACATATCTTTCATATAATAGGCACATATTTTTCATATAATCTACGCAATAAATAAAAATAAATATAAAAGAGTGTTGAAATCAAGATAGGTTAACGATATTGGTTTGTTTATGACAGCAAAGTGTTTTATGTCTACACCATTAGGGGCTTAATGATAAACTATTAGCCATTAGTAATATTTCGTTATTGTTTACTTATCTGCTGTTTTGCAAACCGGGCTTAATGCAAGTGCGTGAATTGTCTTCACCAGATAATCCTGTGCAGTCCGCACTTTCCGCTTTTATAGATATTTTTCGTTTAAATGGAGTCTCTTCTAAACGAAAATCAAATCTAGACGAAAAGTGTCTGCATATGATAATCTTTTCGCAAATGTATTAAGTCGAGTTTTCTCAAAGCGAGGCGAAAATTTAATCTAGTATAGATGTACAAACAAGGGTGTGCATAACGTCCAATGTCAAACTTCAACGCTTACTTCAATCATATGTAATTCGCAATTTGTTTGATTTATGATGCGATAAATCAGCTGTTTGTTGTTTTTTTAGATGAAATGTTGCTTGTTAATGCCAGTCTGCGCAGTCCTTTGTAGTAACTATAAGTAGCTATTCAGTGTTGTTTTTTGTAATCTTTTTGCTTAAATAGAGTTTTAATTATGTTGGCCATTGTTTTACTTTAAAAAAATTAATATATGTAAAATATTGAACTTACAAGTATTAATACATATTATACTCATAGTTTTCGATCTTACTTAAAGGTATTTAGTGTGTTGTTATGTTGAAAATGAACTTTGTTTGCAAGTATTTATTTGTATCAGACGTTTATATTTGTTTGAAACAGTTATATTTCTTTGTTTTCATTTTAAACCTAAATCCCGCTAATATGCTGTAAAATATTCTTATATATGTGTCAAAAATCGACGATAAAAATAAGCATGATTGTTTATTTTAAATATCTGATTGTGTCTGTGTCTGTGTAATTTGACTCAAACCCCAACATAACTTAAAGAGACATCCGCGGACCGCGCAATCAAATACTAGTATATCAAACTAAAATTTCAGTATTATGCAAGAGAACTTTTTATTGGTTTACCTACGAAGTCAGAGGGGGTAAACAAGTATTAGTCATAATGGCTTTTTACTGATATGGCTGGAAAGTGAGCTTCGTGACAAAATAAAACAACAGTAATAAAGGGTATAAAATGGCGAAAAATACCAGTCTCGGCATTGACGTCGCCAAATCGACTATCACATGATTATCCCCTCTGAAAGTACTAATAATTAAATTAGTTGTGTTTTCAAGTTTTGCGATCATAACACGTATGCTTTCTATGAACTCCTTAAAACGACCAAAAACAATTTAATGGTCAATCATTTATTGTCTTAAACTTAAACCAACAAACGAATATGAACGAAGCATGAGAAGTGTAAACAATATTGTTTACTTAAATGAAGTTTAAAACAACAAATTTAACGTCGATAGTGTATATGTATATGTGAATGCAGGAGATTTCTACTTGAGACAATAGAAACATTCGCATTTGTATTAAAATCTCATTGCGTATATTTTTTTGGCCATTTCTATGAAATTGTGATATGTTTCATTCATTAACGTTTTATTTGATCTTAAAATATCCCTTAGCTCGTATAAGTACTCGTTCTAAGTGTTACATCACATCCCAATGAGTTATTTAAAGGGACATTTTTACGCTTTGGTAAATTTCGTTGTATTTATGTTTGTGGGGAAACAGTAATACTAAACATTCACCATGCTCTTAAATATGCATTATATGCAACTGTTGACGATTTAAAACCTTGGCAATTATAAAGCGTTGCAACGAGAAACGATTGAATGATTTGGATAGTTCTGTTGTTATTGTTGTATTTTGTGACATTACGAGGATTGCTTATATAAAGAATAAAATAAATCACTCATTGCATGAGCGCAGATGGCTGAATGGTCTATGCGATTTACTTTTACTCCAGCGGTCAGTGGTGCTCGATTGGTCATTGTCGGCTCGGGTACTACTTACATGTACCCCGGGTACACTAAAATATACTTAAATGTACCCGGGTACGATATATATATATACTTAAACGTACCCGGAAATTTTTACGCTAAATCGGTCGTTGTCGGTTATTTTGTTTTAAATTAATTATGTTCATTTTTATGTCAAATTTCTGTTGAATGGCCTCTTTATTATCGAAACTCATACTAAAAAAGCATGTTGATGCAGTTTTTTTAAAAATAAGTTTGTTTCGTAAATACGGTTATCGGTAGCGCGTTTTACGACATCGCATTTTGGACGGGACTACAAACTCGGTAACAGTCTAATATCGGCCGGGTACGTTTGAGTATATTTACCGTTTCCGGGGTACATGTACGTAAATAGTACCCGAGCCGACAATGACCAATCGAGAGTCAGTGGTTCGAGCCGAGTTTATGATTACTTTTTCTTTCTTTAATTTTATTCTTATAATCAACCCCCAAACAATTGCTACAAAATGTATTTTAACTAATGCTGGTATAGTAAAATGTCCTTTATAACACATCAAAAGTTTACCAAAATCGGACCACCGGAAAGTTTTTTTTCAAAATCGCGTCGTAATAAATAAGCTTAAACAATGCCATTATATTAAGCCCTTTCTGTGTTAATTGCAGCATTTCAAAATCAGAGCATTAAACAAGTAACTATTGTCTCTTTTTGTCATAAATTATTAACTAATGAGTGAAAGTACGCCCAGGCACATAAAAAAATGCTTCTGATCGTGAGAAAATGCAGACAAAGATTACAACCTTCTCACTCTACACAGCTGATCCTCTTTGAAAAACATTGATAGTGGCTGAATCAGTTGTGAATGTTCATTTCAGGAGGTTGGGAACAAGATCATAAGAGACATCATAGGAAAGTATACCTTTGTTTTAAAATCTAAGAGAATATTTGCTTCATCGTTTACCATGGAAAAAGTGCGACACAAACAACGCAATAGCCGAGTCTTATGCAGATTTAGCGAACAACCAACAGTGGTGTTAAATGGTTACGAAGACGGTCCTCTATCCAAGATATCCCACACCAGAAACGAGGACAAAAACGTGAACCCGAGTATGAGGTTCAACAAAGAGAAAAATGATCATGCAAAAACGATAAAAAAAATTAACGTAAAAAAACAACAAGGCAGGCATAATTGCTCTGATCAGCACAGCTCTGACTAAAAGGGGATGTTATGCCCTTGTGTTACCAAGGGATGATGACTTTGATATTGTTAAAGCAACAGTGGAATGATCCCGTCCATTGGCCCACAACGTTAATTGGCGAGGATACAGATAGTGTATCACGTGATAATTGACAGCCGAATGTCATAAATTGGATTTTATGATATACCAACTGCTAAGTGATATCAACAATTCAATCAAAGTGTTCTTTATCTCCAAAACTATGACGTTTAACATAAAATCATAACCTTTGAGTCAAACGTTATGGAATTGTTATCCTTCTCATTGTGGCGGTGGCTATTTTTTGAGACTATGTTGGAATTATGTGTATCATAATAAACTTTCACTATGTATGATGCTCTAACAGTATTCATGGATCCCCGATACATGGGTATAAACACCAAAAACATAACAAGTGAGTGAATAGTTACATAGTTATGATCATAAATAGGTTTGGGTGGCCATCTTGGCGTTCATATTAAAAAACAACAATTTTTCCGGTAAACTTTTGATATGTTATACAGTACATGCTACCCTACCAGGATCAGTGAAAATACCTTTTGATGAGGCAATTGTTTGGGTCAAAGTGTATATTTACCTGACTAAAGAGATACAAATTGTTTCACAGCTGGACTCAGATGCCGAGGATCTTATTTGTATGCAGTAAAATTAGTTGAATAAGACAAAAAGTGTAAATTAAAACTTTTTCTTCATGCAAATGGTGTTTCACCACAGAATATATGATTGACTATATCTCAAGATGTCATTTAAAAAATTGTCCTTATAACCCCGGACAAAAAGGTTGTCAGATGGGGAATACTAATACTTGATATGGCCGTCCAGATGTGTTTATTTTTGAATTGGTTGATACTATTAAAGGTCTCCACTTTTAAAGTCATGGTTGCCAGTAAACTGGATCCAATTAAAAAATTTAAATGCTTTTTGTTACATGTACCCGCAAATTTGCTTCGTAAAACGAGCTGATCTTATACGGAAATATAATGCTTTTTTATAGTTGTATTCGTAACTATAATTTTTATTAATACAAATATTAAGAAAACATCTGGTTCTTATTAATTTACATGCAGAAAGCACTACGGAGTTTCGACCGTATGAATACTCTTCCACTGGATATGGGAATCCATTGCAGACTAATGTAAGTAAAAACAATATTTAGAAATCCTTTGGTACGAATTTCGAGTGGTTCGAACTTGTCGGTCCCCGCGAGTTTGACTTACCGGGATGCGACTGTAATTAAACTATTAGTAAATGAACATTACAATAAAAATCATCAACTTTTTCGGTATATATTTATTCCAGCAAGGTATGGTTCACATCAATTTCAGCATAGCTTAAAGTATGGCTCAAATCATTTTTTGTCGATGGTGCGATACTATTTTACGGTATATTGAACGGTCATAAACAAGACAAGCAAAAAAACAAAGAATAATTTAAGATGTCACAATGACTAAAAAGTATGTGCATTTATATTTGTAAAAACGTCGGCGGGAAAAGGAACTTCATGAACATTTGGTCATGTTTGATGACATCATTAATAACTACATTAATTGTACGAAAATCTTTAAACGAACGTAAATTCTTACGGTGGATTAAACAAAACAACATTCATGAACAACATTCGAAATGACGAGCCTTTATTTAGTCTTATTTCTTAACATTATTTCTCGCCAACAGCTTTGTATTCTATCGGCGTTTTGAAACACCGTAACAATTTGTGAGACAAGTGTATTTAATTAATAAAGAGATAATTACAAATGAAAATAAACGTTTGCGTAGTGGTATGCGATGGAACTTATATGCAATTTTCCACAAACATACGATTGTTCGAGTATAAATGCGCGCATATGTTATCAATAATCAACAATGTTATACATTCAAAAATTCAAACAGTACGCGAAAAGTAACGTAAAAAATAAAAGTGGCTTGCGTACATTAAACACGCCTTAATTTATTAAAGATAAAACAAAATTCAACACTCACCAGGAACATCAAAAAAGTTATTCAATTAAATTGTATACGTGTTTGTTTAAAGTTTGGAGAAGGGAATGCGAATTGCCAGGTACTGGCATTTGAAATCATCTTATCAAATACCATGCGATTTTGAAATAATGAATTTTCTTTATAAATTTACTTTGTACGAAAAACACACACTATATTTTCCCGCGTAACAATAATTAAAATACAGAACCGCACTTCATTCGCCTGGCGTCGCGTATGAATCCTTCAAAGAATTTACAATGGTTCATTTGAACCGCAGTAATGTAGAATAATACATACCTTACTATATATAGTAACAAATTTGTACAGTTGTTCATGCCATTATCACAATTGCGGGGTCATTATAAATATTCGGCCCTAGAGCCGATTATTTATATTCGGCCCTCAGAATGTGTGCGCGTGACGTTCAACTGGAACAAATGGCGTCCACATCCAGTCTTAGCCATAAAAAAGTAAAACATCTAGGTTATTGTTCTACTCACCGAAGTTGTGTAATAATCATGTTTATTATCGTAAAGTTTAATTTTCGGTATATATTTATTCCAGCAAGGTATGGTTCACATCAATTTCAGCATAGCTTAAAGTATGGCTCAAATCATTTTTTGTCGATGGTGCGATACTATTTTACGGTATATTGAACGGTCATAAACAAGACAAGCAAAAAAACAAAGAATAATTTAAGATGTCACAATGACTAAAAAGTATGTGCATTTATATTTGTAAAAACGTCGGCGGGAAAAGGAACTTCATGAACATTTGGTCATGTTTGATGACATCATTAATAACTACATTAATTGTACGAAAATCTTTAAACGAACGTAAATTCTTACGGTGGATTAAACAAAACAACATTCATGAACAACATTCGAAATGACGAGCCTTTATTTAGTCTTATTTCTTAACATTATTTCTCGCCAACAGCTTTGTATTCTATCGGCGTTTTGAAACACCGTAACAATTTGTGAGACAAGTGTATTTAATTAATAAAGAGATAATTACAAATGAAAATAAACGTTTGCGTAGTGGTATGCGATGGAACTTATATGCAATTTTCCACAAACATACGATTGTTCGAGTATAAATGCGCGCATATGTTATCAATAATCAACAATATTATACATTCAAAAATTCAAACAGTACGCGAAAAGTAACGTAAAAAATAAAAGTGGCTTGCGTACATTAAACACGCCTTAATTTATTAAAGATAAAACAAAATTCAACACTCACCAGGAACATCAAAAAAGTTATTCAATTAAATTGTATACGTGTTTGTTTAAAGTTTGGAGAAGGGAATGCGAATTGCCAGGTACTGGCATTTGAAATCATCTTATCAAATACCATGCGATTTTGAAATAATGAATTTTCTTTATAAATTTACTTTATACGAAAAACACACACTATATTTTCCCGCGTAACAATAATTAAAATACAGAACCGCACTTCATTCGCCTGGCGTCGCGTATGAATCCTTCAACGAATTTACAATGGTTCATTTGAACCGCAGTAATGTAGAATAATACATACCTTACTATATATAGTAACAAATTTGTACAGTTGTTCATGCCATTATCACAATTGCGGGGTCATTATAAATATTCGGCCCTAGAGCCGATTATTTATATTCGGCCCTCAGAATGTGTGCGCGTGACGTTCAACTGGAACAAATGGCGTCCACATCCAGTCTTAGCCATAAAAAAGTAAAACATCTAGGTTATATTGTTCTACTCACCGAAGTTGTGTAATAATCATGTTTATTATCGTAAAGTTTAATTTGCTTCCATGACGAGTTAAAATTTTGGACACATTTCTTGATCGCCATCCACCTTTTCCATTTTAAAGCACTGGATGTAAGCAGGCAATTCTGTGTGGATAGACATTCTTTGATCGACTGACAAAGGAACGACTTATTCATCAAAGAAATTACCCTTTTAATTCAACATCGATTTCATCGAACAGTTAAAGAACAAATCACTAACACTTTTCTTAAATTTAATCAATCAATTATTCAACAAAACATGGCGTTATTCGACATTTTAACGAAATCGAAAATGCAGTCTCACCAGTTTCATTCCAGTTTTTATATTCCAACACTATTATTCACATTCATAATATTATAATAATCCATCGTAAACACACACACTAATCGTTCAACGCTTAAAAAATATTTAACTGTCATTTAAATTACGCCACATGAGATACGTCATAAATTGCGTAATCAATTCAATGAAAATATAAGTACGGAAAGCTGGTTCTTCATAAATTTTAGTGAAGGACCAAAATAGTATGATTTTATGACTCAAAAAACCTGTGCCCATCTATAATTTAGTATAAAAGTAAGATATATATTATTGACGTTAATACACGGCTGAGCCGGGCCGGGCAGTGATAATCGGTCCCAGGTCGCAAAACGGCCCTCGGGCCGTTATCACTGCCCGGCCCGGCTCAGCCGTGTATTATCCTCTAAGTACAGGACGTAGCGTGTGACGAAGAAGAAAGTTTATCGAGTTTAAAAACTCATTTGAATATAGTGATAGGATGGCATAAGGGTCTTTATTTAACTATGCTTAAATAATAATTAAAGACCCTAAATGCAAAATCGTCAATTATTGAGTTAAATAGATTATTTATGAATTTTAAAGGTTTATTATTTAAAGGTAAGATACTAGTTCGAACGTGTTTTGGTTTTTGTTTGTACTTTTATCGCTTCTTGTTCTCGGAGAAATGATTTTAACATGGGCGACATTGATCCATCGGATCACACACGGCATACCCATGAATGAATATAAAAAAAACAAGTTCTGGGCGTCTTTAAGTTCGTCGTCCGAAGTCGGAAAACGTATTGCCCTGCAAATTAAGTCAAATAAAGTGTCAGTCGCTGCCATTGTCGAAATTGCCAAGGTCGTCGATGGTTAGCTTTTATAATGTCGCGCGACTCGGTCATTTTGTGCAAGTTACCACCCGGTTACTTGTACTTACCCACCTAGAGAAGCAGGGTATGTTTTAACAGAAAACGTAGGTAAAAATGCCAGAGGTAAAAATGCCATAGGTTAAAATGCCAGAGGTAAAAATGCCAGAGGTAAAAATGCAATAGGTACAAATGCCAGATGTTATTTGGTAAAATAGAGTTTTGAGCATTTTTTTCAGGATATTGAGTATTGTAGGAATTACATTCTTTGCTTACGTTACGGAAACATTTTTAATTGAACATGTTATATTCCTTTTAAAAGATGTTTGATTTTTATTGTTGGAATTGAATCTTTTGATTTTTGAGGACAATAAATTATAAAAGCAATGTGACAAACAAGCAGGGTTTTGATGGTGATTATGTTTACATTTATTATTAAATGAGACCAGAAAATATGTATTGATACGTCTAGCTTATTTCTGTATTAAAGGATTTAAACTTAGAGCCGATAATATATATATTTATTTGAGAGTTAGTTTTTTTCCCACCACTGAAATTTTGTATATTATATTTAACTGCATATTGCTTTTGGTACTATTACCTATATTGTTAGCTGAAAGTTTATACAATTTATCAAGACAGTTGAAGAAAAGTTGTTCAGTTCGAGTTCATGGAGAGCATGTTTCTCGATTTTTCGGTAAACGCTGCATGGCGGTTACACATATAAATCGGCAGACTATTTGACATACACGTACAGTTACAGCATTGCGACTAGAGCACTAGCTGGGAAGTAATTATTAAAGTGTCCGCAAAATACGGCATTTGGGTAAGTTA
>NC_068355.1:158765809-158783309 GCF_020536995.1 Dreissena polymorpha
AGACCAACCAACAGACCAACCAACAGACCAACCAACCAACAGACAGGGCAAAAACAATATGTCCCCCACAACTATAGTGGGGGACATAAAAACCGATTGTTACGGCATTATGATATTGTAGTCATGCAAGTAATTGAACGTTTGCTTGAAAACTATTTTTTCGAAGGCTTTTCCAATTGTATTTATTAATGATATTGGACGGTAGTTATTTGCAAGACTCTGGTCGCCGGATTTAAAAATTGGACAAACATTTGCGTCTTTCCAGATTGACGGGAAGGATCCCGTGCGAAGGGAATAGTTAAAGAGCGTACTCAGAGGACCAGACAATTCTAAGGACAATTCACGGAGCAATCGATTATTTAGTCCATCAGTACCAGAAGCTTTTCCTAGAGGCTATCCCTTTAGAACTAGTTCTACTTCATATGGTTCAATAATAAGGTGACTGAGGCTTGATTGGGTTCTGTTTGTGACTCTCGGTCATTTTGGTATTTGTCAGTGGTCAATACTTGACTGGGACGTAACAAAATTCTTTAAAATATTTGTTTTGTCGAATGCATCATCAATTATTTTGTTGCCATATTGGATTGGTGGTAATTCGGAGTTTCCCGAGGATTTAATGAAGAATTTTAATGTGGCCCACCAATTTTTGGAACCTTTGCTGCTTGATTTTAATGTTTTGGTAAGTTTGTTAAAATACTTTACTTTCGAGGATTTTATAACTTCTGTTGTTTTGTTTCAAAAAGTTCTAAATTTTTGCCACAAAAATGGTGTATTAATATTTTTTGCTTTACGATAAGTGCGTTTTCTTTTCCAAATATAACGCCGTATATTATTGTCTAGCCAGGGTGGTTTATTATTACGAATGAGGACATCTCTGTTAGGTATACATTGACTGGATAATTTAATTATGTTGTCAGTTATGTTTTTTGCATAGATGTCAATATTTTCGTTTTGTAATGAGTCCCAATCAAAATTAGAAATATCCTGACGCAGTTTAGAAAATTCGCCCTTGTCAAAGAGCCAGACGTGTCTTGAGTAAGTACGTTGTCGATTTTTATAAAGTTTTAATTGAGCAAAAAGCAGGACAATGATATCTTGTCGTTGGGGTTGGAAATGGGTCAGCAAAACCACTAGAAAGAATGTTGTTTGGGTTTGATGATAATATGAGATCAATTAAGCTTGCCGAAGATTCTGTAAAGTGCGTGTTTTCAGAAATTACTTGTGTAAGTGAGAACTGATCACATATAGACTAAATCTTAGATGCTGATGTCGTGACATTG
Organism: Dreissena polymorpha; assembly: GCF_020536995.1. Lineage (NCBI taxonomy): Eukaryota > Metazoa > Mollusca > Bivalvia > Myida > Dreissenidae > Dreissena > Dreissena polymorpha. Next base: position 158,767,090 of record NC_068355.1, read on the forward strand.
GCATTCAGGTTAAAATCGCCAGTTATAATAATGTCTTGGACACCAGTATCGAAAGCTAGGTGTATTGGGTCTGTGAGAGCGGAATGTTGTTGGGGTGTGGTATTTGGGGGTCTGTAAAAAAGCTCCAAACAGCATAGGTCGGTTCGAGACAGTAATTTCAATCCAAATACATTCAACACCAATTACGTCTAAATCATGTCGCCGCCTATGAAAAAGGTTTTCTTTGATATAACCGCTACACCCCCATGTCTATCCTGACGGTCTTTGCGTTCGGGAGCTTTGAAAGAGTTCATCAGAAGTTCTGTACTCGGAATATCATCATTAATCCACGTTTCAGTGAAGGCAAGAATGTCAAAATCGTTCAATTCAGTATAAAGGATATCCAGCTTGGGAAGTTGGCTCTGAAAATTGTAATGGGCAAATGAGAAATAGTGTTTTAGGTCAATTTCGGAATTGACAGAGGAAGTGATGGAGGAGATTGACGATGTCCGAGACGTCGATAGTGGGCCTGGATTTGGATGGACATCGCCTGATAGCATCAGGATAAGAAGAACAACCAGCGAGTTCGTAAGCAAGCATGTACAAATCAACCGCTTGGTAAACAAAGTGTTTTGCAGCAGGGCTTCACTTGGTGGGCATCGGGATCGCCTGGAATCTGTCTGAAATTTGATATGGGCATGTTGCGTAGCAACAAGATATATAGAGAAGGCAGACTGGTGATTTTGAGGACAGTGAATGGCGATCATCAAAAGTGTTAACAATCTGAAGTTAAATTTCGGGATACTCTAGCTGGCTTTGACTTTTTTTAGTTTCATGTTACTCCACTGGGGATGATGTAGGGAAGCAGATGAGCCAGCATGAGAATGATGTTATCGGAAAGAGACAAGAGATGATAAGCCGCCATACACGAGAAGAAAGAAAGGAAGTAAATGAAGTAAATGATGATTGATAATATTTGAAAAAACATTAGGAGTGTACAATACATGTATATATAAGTATTTAAGACAAGCGCATGCAGTCTTATATCATTTGAGTTGCCTCAAATTAATGTTGTTTTAATAAGGGCATATTTTGGAAAATTAACGAAAATGAATAGGATGCTCATTGAGTACATAAAGAACCACATATTTATTAATGTTAGGCAGTGACATATTTTATTTTAAATAAGTTGGCGAGAAGAAATCCATATTAACCGTTAACCAATTTATAAAGTTTTTAGGACACGTTATTTGTAGATAATTGAATGTGCATCTCATAAGCGGACAACTGTTACTTATTATCAATAAAAAGTTTCATTTTTACATACTTAAAAGCGCCACGTCAATACTTAAAACAAAAATTTGGACACGGAAGTTAATTTTGTTGTAAGATAGCCAATTAATACTTGTTCAATAACTAGGACACCAAGTATATTAAGTATAAAAATGTTGGCTTGTACAATACTTAAACAAGAAGGACACACAGTATTAATACAAAGAGGGTTGCTTATACACAGTGAGAAAGACACAAAGTATAACTACATAAAAGCTAGCTTATGGCTTATAAAATACTTGTTCAATAGGAAGGACACAACATAGTACAAAAAGGATTTCTGATATAATACATGTTTAGGGAGAAGGACACAAAGTATCAGTACAAAGAGCTAGCTTATGCAATACGGGTAATATGTTTATCGCATACTAACGATGTATACGCATAAGTAGGCACGCACAAATTATAAGTACAAAAAAGTAAGCTTATACAATACTTGTTCAGTGAGAGGGACACAACGTATAAGTAAAAAAGGTTAGCTTATACAATACGGGTAACATATTTATCGCATACTAACGATGTCTACGCATAAGTGGGCACGCAGGCACAACACACAATCGCACAGTTAATCGGAAACAAAAAGGTAAATGCCACACACTTTTCAAATAAAATGTGTTCATAGGAAGACCCATCGTGGTAACGAATTATCACTTAAACGCAGGGCATCTAGTAATAATGTAAACATGGTATCTTATGCAATACGGGTGACGCATGTATCGCAAACGAGCGATCTTTACGTATATACACGTACGCATGCACAATACACACGCACGCACGAACGCAAGAACGCCGCACACACACACACTTTCATACATTGTACATATTATACGTATTATTATATTATAAATATCATAATATTGTCACAAACACGCACCATACAGTGAAAAAGCGTAAGAAGGGATAACTACAATAGGTACATGTACATGTAATAAGTCACTGTGTAAGTTCAGCACGTATGCAAAGAAATAGAAAGCAAGAGTTACATGCCGCGCTGCGCACATATAACCACATTCAGTCATGCGAGAATAAAACTATTTGGATAACAACTTATTGTCCGACATTGACCGTATATAACAATAAATGAACTCTATCTGATAGTGCGATGCTTGAGTAAACATGTAATGACGGCAAATATACTGTTCAGGACAGAAAATGGGACTTATCGAACACGTTAAGTTCATCATGTCGAACAACCCTGTGGGCTAGGTGAGGTCCTTGACCATAATGGCCCCCAGCAGCCCTCCAGCTTCTTGTAGTTTACAAGTTGCCTCGCGGTGTACATGATCTGGCTTCTTTTACGGGTTAGGTCCTCGTTTAGATAGGCACCGGAGAAGCCCGTCAATTTTAGCGCCGCACGAGTTTTGTAAAGGGTTTGACGTGCCCGATAAGTTGCAAACTTAACTATGATAGGTCTGCTTTTAGAAGGGCCGCTGTCAATATCTGACAATTTTATGTCATTTTATTGACCTGCTTACATAGTTTGATAATGATGTCATCTGTACTCTCGCCCTCTGTCTCGGGTATACCAGTAAGTCGTAAGCAATTTCTGCGGCTGTACTGTTCCGCGTCATCTATCATGATCTCCAACGAATTGACGCGTAATCGGAGATCTTCATTTTCCTGTTTAAGAGTTGCATTTTTATGGCTCAAAAGATCTAGTCTAGATTGTAGACCCTGAACATTTACTTCAGCAGAAACTCCCCTGTATCTTGCAAATAGACTGTCAACGCCATCGGCGCCCTTGTTGCTGCTCGTGGCGGAATGTATACGCGGCTCCGTAGTAGCGCACGATATTGGGATTTCCAGCGTCCTAATGAATATAAACGAGTCGCGCTCTGAGAAAACGGGGTTAAATGCACGTGCGTAAAGTTTTATCCCGGATTATCTTGTGCAGTTCGCACAGGCTAATCAGGGACGTCACATTCCGCCTAATGTGGATTGTCGTACAGAAGAGTATGCATTTAAACAAAAAAAAATACGATAACAGCGGAAAGCAAAGGCTCATCTGGTACGACACATTACGCACATGCATAAAACCCCACTTTTATAGAGCGAGGCTCAAAAATTGCCATGGCTACAATACAAATTCGATTCTACAAAAATGGAAGAAAATGTATAAATTCAGGTTTGACGCTCGATGGTTAGATTAGAAGTAGGTGCATACCCGCGAGCATATAATTTGTTCTGTTTGGGGCATAGTCTTTGCATAGCGCAGTATCGAACAAATATAATACGGGCAAAAGCCCGCGAAGCGGGCGTTGACCGTTCATACATATGGGAATTTAGACATAAAATTACATAAGAATACCACATATGGATACGTCTCAAAAAAATTTGCCACGCGACATATATTTTCGCGATGCTATTTATGGCCTTGAACAAATCAAAAACACTTTGACATATGCTAAATCACATGTAAATACATACCTCAGGAAAAGTTATATCAATGACATCATAATTGTGTAGCGAATCGCACTAAATATTCTCGCATTATTTGTTTTTCTTCGCAACCGTTCCAGAATTAAGTCATTACTCAATTATCTCCCCTGAATGCTCTTCTTCAGTGAGTATAAGCCGAAGACTGGTTCGCTACATATAGTTACAGTCTTTACCAAACACAATTTAAGTGAACATAACCCGTCTTAAATATATTGCCGAATCTTAGATTTCTGTCGAATTTATTTGCTTTGATCTTTTCGATATCTTAATGTTATTATTATCCAGACAAATCACAAACGCTTGTTAAAAAATTATTTGTTTTACACATTATAGTTGGCATCTCTATTCTTCCAGTATTCTCGCGGTATTTCAATAACGACACCCTACTGTATATTTGTCAGAATATGTGACGCATTTTCATTCGCTCTCAAAAAGCATTCTATACATAGATGGTGACGTCACTTCGTTATTGCGAGTAAGACCGGTGTGTACACAATGTCTCAGAAAGACGTTTTACGTGTGATTATGAGCAATATTCTGGTAAGTTGTCGTTGTTATCCACCAGAAACACATTTATTCACAAAATTTAAAGATATTCCGATCTAACTTTTTAGTCTTTTAGCTTTAATTTTTAACGTATTTACACCTCGTCTGCTCGCACTTTACCGATATCCCGAAAGGTTACATATCACTATAATTAGTTTAGGCCTAAAACCACAAAATCCGATACCGTTGGATTTTCGTACTACAATCTTACGTAAAAAATCTTCCAGATTCGAAATCAACAAAAAACAAGACATTTATAAATTGTCTGCATTATTGATCAAATTTTAAGATATTTGTTGGTTTTCCGTTTTTAGAAGCTGTTCTGCGAAGCCGAAGGCAAGAGCTGAGCATCATACAAGCCATTCTATCCAGCAAAACTGACAGTTTTGGTTTACAGAAATCAACAAAGGAGGGATTCCTGATCTATCAAATTTCCAAGCTATACACACAGTTATTATCTGTGGTGATCTTTATTGGTTCTGCTTGTTTACTTGGATGGAACATGTGTGAACTTTTATAGAACTTTGAAAAGTCTATATATGTCTATCTATAAACAAAAATCAGCTATTGTATAATAAGATCAGATGTGCAAACAATGTCAAAGGGTTGTTAAATTAACAATTTGAAGGCAATTATGCTGAAAAAAAAAGGAAGTTCCCATGCAAATTTTGTCTGTATATCAACAAGTGTCTGCCGATAATTGTCAAACTAGTAATACAAAACTTACCACAAGTATGTAAAAGCACTAAGTACCTGTGATCATTTTTAGTAAGATAGTGTAATTCTAAACAGTAGCAAATAGCTTGTTTAGTAAATGCATAATGTAATTAATATGATTTCCGTTCTATTGTGTAATTAATAAATTGGTTGTTACTTGTTAATCCATGATAAATGTTTTATGGCTAGTACAAAACCAGCAATGTTAATTTTGTAAAAGGTAATACAATAACACCACTTAGTAATTTCATATACGTAAATATTCTTGAAATGTAGGTTGATGATTGTGTTTTAGTTTTACTTATTTTGTAACTATTATTTTATGTGCAAATAAATGATGTGAAGTGTTTTGTATCTCCACACAATACCACATACCTTTTTATATATGTACTGTGTTATGTGTTATTTGAATGTTTAAATAAAAAAAAATGGATGATATAACATGATGCATTCTAATATTTGCATTCATATTGTAACTATAGAGCTAAGTGTATGCAGTTTAGACTGTGATTTGAGAATTGCTACAAAATGGCTAGTTTTTTAGTGGCGACAAAATTTAAACTATTCAACAATAGTTTGCGAAAGAAAATTAGAAACCTGCAAGATACCTGTATTTATTAAATATTTTAATTGCGAATCAAGTATGTTGTAATGCGTTACACATAATTATACATTGATAATAAATAAGAAGACAATTAGTGGTGTTAACGTTTCCCAACAGTAGAAATCATTCTTCTGATGAAGTCAGTGATATACAGACGAAAGCTCCAGGTATGGCTTTCAATACGTAGTGTGTGTTATTTGACAGTCTAAAACTTATTGGATTAAACAAAAATCCTGTCAAATTTGTCAATCAAAATTGATTTGACACATCACATGATTTTGATTATGTTAAATCAGTGTACTGTATGCTAAATGCAACTGCTTTAGCAAGCTGTCAAGTTGAATTGAGACATTTGATGAAACAAACTGTTTCCTGAGTAGGACCAGTACTTAGTGTCTATATGACGTACCATGACGTCGAAAGTCTGCAAGACCTACTAAGTAGATCGAGAAATGTACTTCGACGTACAATTTTCACCGACCCTTGAGTGTTAGCCAATCAGAAGACACCTTACGTCTGTTGCTTTTAGAGATTTTTGACATTGAACATTATTATTATTATTTATACCGAATTATGCCACAATCGACCGCTTACTCATAGATATTGTGCGTATTTATGAAACATTATTATTAATATAATTTATACCAAATTATGCGACTATCGACCGCTAACTCATAGATATTGTGCGTATTTATTGACCTGGCGTGGCGGAATTAACCTCTGACTTATGCAAGTTATGGTTATCACAAAATACCACCAACGGGGAGTTTATAATACATTATTTATCCCATTAATGCTTGGTAACTGGTTACCGTTGGGAATTTCCAACACAGTAATGCACTGGACGGTCGTGATACTCCGCCCCGCATGATCATTTCAGACACACAATTTGCTGAACAATTTTAATTTTAAAAAGGTAACAATTGAATCTTCTTCAAATTTGTATATAATCTATTTCAATGCATTAAATACTTGAAACTTCTATGTGACGTTATTTTGCCATTCTGATATTTTTATTCATTTTGTCCTCAACTAAAGTTTTAAACATTTATTATGAATAAATCTGAAGGAAAAGCGGCTCAAGAGACTAGTGTTTTGATTGGCTGTTCAGAAAATGTGTACGTAGAAGTACAAACATGTATATATACTTTGAAGTGTATTTTATATTCATGTGGACGTACTTATTGTACTTCGACGTACATTTCTCTTTTTAACATGTAGGTCTTCTTGACTTTCAACCCAAATGGTACGCCATAGTATGTCTTTAGGGTTATCTAAAGAATGCTCCCACTTAAAGGATCAATACAGAGACCTCCCAGTGACTAAGCCAGTTAGCAGACACCCCATCCACTATACCACAAACACCGAACCAGCTATAAATTCCTGTGGCTAGAAAACAAAAAAATATATAAGATGCTAGATCTTCAAGCTTGGAACATGTAACTCGTTTTAAGATTGATTTTTTTGGATGCATTACTAAATTATTGCAACAATTATCATATTTTGAACACAATCATGTCCATATATTTATTAATAATACATGGTTATCAAAAAAACTTAAAAAGCTTTTGCCCGTAAATTAGGTAGCACCTATAATCATATTAGTTCATATACTAACCTTGCTATTACGAGAAAATGTCAAAATTTATCTTGTGATATATGAGTTTGATAACTTGAAACCAACGCATTCCCTTTAGAAATAAAATGACGTCACGCACCTCATTGTCCTGTCTTCCAACAGGATGTCGCTGACTATCGTTAAAGAACTTCAGGAACCTTTCTCGCAGATGGACCTGCTTGTCGGCCATTTATTTTTGTAAATCCTCCATCAGTTCTAGATCGGCTTTCAGAAAGTCCGGAATCATTTTCGCTACGGCGTCGATATATTTGACAAACCGACTGGATCAATTGAGCATCTTTTCTTGTTTATCTGTTCCTCCATGAGTTCGAAGTCATCGTGTACAACCGTATGTTTTTGTCTTTGATGCCCGTCACGAGTTTGGATCCCGCTCCCACGTCCCGATCTCGCGCGCCAGCTTGTTCGCGATCCTATTTATAGCGTCGCCCGCCACCTGTGTAGTTAAAACAGGAATAATTTTTTGAATATGATGTAGTTGAAATCCGGATCTTCAGAACGTTGGGAAAACTTTGTTCAAACACGTACAAACGACATTACGAATTGAAAAATGGGATAATTATAAATTATAAATACAGTCGATATAGTAAAGGTCGCGTGGCTTTGTATTCCTAGCCTCTTCTGGCTTTGTACATTAACCGTCAGTCCCCGGTTATTTAATTTAAAAATAGGTCCACTGGCGTCGTACTTCTATCTACACACCCGGATCTCAAATGTTCATAACATCGACTGGCTTTGCACTCCTATCCCCCCCCCACACACACACACACACACTCACACACATATTATTGTAGTGTTTAATACTTTTTTTTTACTATATGACGGCTCATGAATACAGATGCTGCAGTTGATTTCAACAAAGTTCCACACAAACGGTGTTGATAGCATTGTTGTTGAGTTTTGCATATCATTAGCATGTGACTTACATCTTGTGCATTGAAAGTCATGTTTTGGCAACCAAAAGTACTGTTCGGACAAAAGGTTGCAATGTTAGCAATCGGAAAAAAAGTTTGCTCTACTGTGTATCTTTTTTATCGTTCATGGCCTCGACAGTTGTCCAAAATAGTTTTGCAACCACTTTGACAAGTGCGTTCATGTAAATACTAATGTATGTGAGTGTGCGATACGTATAACTTGTTTCCCTTTATTTCATTGAGATATTGGTATTGAGATATTGTGTAAACTTATTTCAAACATTTAATTTATAATCTTGGCACTACTTTCCGAACACACTTAAGGGATACATGAAACTTGGCCGGAGTGCTAGATGCAACGTCAATATTACCCCTCCCACCTTTTTCTTGTTGTCATTAGGAAATTCGTCTGCTCGCCATGAAAACAGGCGCGTAGCCAGGTCACGTGACTACAAGAACTGGACTACTTTCTGTGATACCAAGTCCGACTCCGCGTTAATGCAGAATTTCAGGTAGTTTATACTGTACTTGGCGTTTTGCTCAAGTTTCTCAATTTGAACTTTGACCTAAAATAAAAGAATTAATGAATAAAGTTGTATAAATAATAGTTATCATGCTTACTAGAAAACTCAATATATGGAAAGATGCATCTGCGAAACTTTACCCAGGTAGCAATGAAAAATATCATCTTATACTTTCTTCAGTAGTTTAAAATTGTGGTAACCTAATTTGATAAATTATTATGCTTGCCGCTTGTCCGGTAAAAAGTTCTTAAGTTTATGAACTATACTGTTTTGCGTCGAAAACAAAATGTTCTCAGATATAAGCAAAAGTATAACATCATCAATGCAATGATGTCACTTATTTAACCAGTAAAATACATTTGCAATAAAACTATTTATGCTTTTATGCTTTCCGTTGGTTTATAGAGAACTATCAGTGAATTAAAACTGATAATTCACTATTTAAAGTAGTAAAAATTTACAGTGAAAATACACTGTTTCGCCGTAAAATGACGTCTTTGCTGAGGTCATGCGGTAATTTTTCCAGATGAATTCGCCTGTTCAAATTGTTTGTAAGAATACAATAAAAAAAGAAAATGTGTTGGATTCGGTGGAATATCAATTTTAACTCACTCGTGATCACTGAAAAAAGTAGTTTCTATCATCACTCGTGAATTTAAATCAATATTCCACCGAATCCAACAAATATGCTCTGTTTAATTATGCCTTTACTGCAATCACTTTAGAAACCTTCAGCGTATAAATTATTCGCTTAAGTACTGCACTCAGCCATCTGAAAAATAATCCAGCTATCAAAAAAATGTCCCATACAATATCAAACATTCAGGTTTGTATTTAAAATGAAGTGTGCTCGTTCTTGATCGATTATATATTACGTCTCTTTTTGTGTTTTTGATGTATTTTTTCTTGAAAGTAGCCATAAAAAATCTCATGCAATTGCATTATTATCAGTTTAAAATAGAACCATATTGTTTTCGAGTATTTATTAACTCTATTTATATGTGAAAAATGGAACTTAAATTCAACCATGTTGATTTGTGGTTAACTTATTAAATGAATTAAGATCTTGCGTTATATTTAAAGGAGTTTTATTATACCCCCTATAGACGTTTTTGGTGCGCTAAAGACACACTAGCATTCGGATACAAATTCAAGGTCAGGTTATTTAAAAAAAAATTATTACGCCATATTATAGTCCTTATAACATATTTTTCCACGTTGTATTTTCAACATTAGTTCTATAATATGTTTTTACACTTTTTCAAAATGTTTGTATTGTTAATTGCACGTTCTAAATGTTTAGTAGCCGAAAAATGTAAGAACACATATCAAAACGGAACACCGAGGGTAAAATCAAATATGAAAGTAACCGACAATTCCTGTAAGTACACACATGTCGAGATTTTAATAGAAATTGCGTACCTTAATGTGTGGAAGCAACGAAAAACGTTTGCTAAATTCCTCGCAGTGGGTTATCTCCCCTATGGACCGACCGTACACGCTATGCTCGGAACAAGTCAAATATATGTTAATTACGTTCGTGTGTGTAGTTCGAAGTTTATGAGGTCATTCCATGCCTGAGGTTGCATTATGTGAGGAACTAGGGTGTGTCCATCCCTCATACCTAATTAACTTTACTAGACTCACTAAAATTTGGACGAATTTAAATCATAGCTCCATTTTCCGTTATTTAATTGTTTCTGGAAGAAATTCAATATTGTGCTGTGGGCCAACCCGGAGTGAACAGTTAAATTGAATTATAATTAAATTGAATTATATTTAAATATATATATTATGTTACTTTTTAAAATTTCCAAAAATTAAGTCGTGTCTTGTTTACTTCGATAAAGTAAATGAACAAAATCAAAAAGGAATAAAAAGAGGAAATCAACACTGTGTTTGCAAATAAGCAAAAGAACGTTCATCGGAGCAAATCTTTCACAGATTTCGCAGTTGACCTACCCTGCCTTGCTGGACGCCTCCCGCGTTTGCGCTGTTGACCACGAAAATGAACCCGTAGGACTTGCTTAGGTAACGTTCAATATGCTTGCCGACCTTGGCCCCGCCCCAATGCCCGGTGTGTCCACGATCACTATGCCCTTCTGGTGAGTAGAAAAGGACGTATATGAAGAATGACGCGGAAAATGTGTGCTCAATGCAAGTGCGTAAAGTGTAGCCCCGGTTAATCTATACAGTCCGCACTGGCGGATTCGGGATTGAACAGGCATTTCTTGAGGGTTTGAAGATACTAACTTGAAAAAGAGATATAATAAAAGCGAGAGGTGTTCTCTCAGAGAAATTTGCCTAATCGGACTTCACATGAAGATTTATGACAATACTTCACGTACGTACACTACAACCAATTTCCCCACGACACTACTCCTTACTAGCAGAAAACGCGAACATCGATTGGGTCACCAATCGTCCATGGACTCATTTATTATATTTGCTGTTTGACAAGCATTGCATAATTTATTGATGACAGTATTTTATTGTCGGTTACACTATATATCACGCATATTTTGAGCTTGATTGAAGACGGAAGTTTTGAATTTGTATTGATTACATATCGTACTAATATAACATGCTAATTGGACAACAATGCGTTAGGTGTTTTAACTGTCACCCAACATGCTATACTTACTGACGGAGAATGGTATTTGTGATTAAATTACACAACAACTCCATACCATTACGACTTTTGCGACCTATAGCAAGTTATGTCTTGGTAAACTTCCATCCAGCCGATCGGAGCCTATTTTTCATGTATTAATAAAGCACAACATCAGTTGCATCATTACGAATATTAATATACATGTAGTCGTTCATTACAAAACGAGATGACGCACTGCTTCACAAAAGAACAATCCTTATGGGTTAAGGCAACACAAACAGGATTTTGTTGACCCAAGGTATGGCGCAATTAAAGGTCGTCATCAGATTGTTGTGTTGCCAGATCGTTCACTTAAATCAGATACCTGCCATAACTACCTACAGCATGGGAAACGGCCATGTGACCTAGATCCTATCGTAAGGGGAGAGCCCGTCTTCGTCCGTCGCCGCCACTGCGCGCCGAAATCGATCGCCGCATACCTGTGAAGTAAGGTCAACATGACCGGCGATGTCGCTTTTTAAAGATGACCTTGTTCAGTATACGACCTTTGAAACGATGAAAATTTTACATTAATTATTCATTGTTAAATCGGTATACATAAAATCATATAAACCTACTGGGAATTGGTCAAAAGCTGATTCGTATTACTCAATTGTTGGTAAACGAACGCAAGTGAAAAAGAAGTCACATTAACAGATTTGATAAATGAAAAACAAAAGAAGGGAATAGATTGGTGTCTAAAAATAACAAGGATTAGACCATCTGCGATCAATTGCAACAATAGACGATTCGTGTTATTTCACAAGCGGAATGATTAGTCATCAGGGGCGGATCCAGGATTTCAGGTTAGGGGGCGGGGCGGAATATTTAAAGATTTGCTGGGGGTCCAGCTCCACGATTTTAGTGATTTTGAAGGCTTTGACAACCACTTCTCGAGCATGTCACGCCTTATATACTTTCATCACAGTACCTTCTTATAATGCCAAAAAAAGTGCATAGTATATAGTTTTGGTGGTCCGGCTCCACGATTTTAGTGATTTTGAAGGCTTTGACGAGTTTAAATAGGTGATTTAGATCTAGTTAAGTGTGAAACATCAAATGAATTGTCTTAACTTTGGCGATTGTAGGAGGGGGGGGGGGGCCGTACGCCGCGTCCGCCCCCCCCCCTCTGGGTCCGCATAAGGGATCTTTTCACGGTTTGGTAAATTGACAAAATTGAAAAAAGTAGTTTCAGATTCGTAAATTTTAGTAATGATATTTGTGAGGAAACAGTATTACTGAACATTTGCCATGGTCTAATATCGCCATTATATGCATCTTTTTACGATTTAAAAACCTACAAATATTAAAGCGTTGCAACGCGAAACGATTGAATAATTTGGAGAGTTCTGTTGTTGTCGTTTAAATTTGTGAAACTACGAAGATTGCTTATATAACGTATAAAATACGCATCTGATGTATGCTTGGCAGGATAGCTCAGTTGGCCAATGCGTTTTTACTTCAGGATTCCGGGGGTCACTGGTTCGAGCCCTGCTGCGGGTTACTTTTATTTCCTTTTTTTAAATTTTATTTTTGATTTTTTACTGGAGCTTTTAAAATTTAATGTTTACATTTATTAATATAAAGCATTTAATGACAAACTTCAAAACATGCCAAAATCTGTGAAAAGGCCCCTTTAAATGCGGTATGTTCTAAATATAAAGTACTTTAGGCGAAACGTTTCGTCCGTGTTGCCTGCAACAGGACAACACGTCATCTACGTGCATAAAGGCTGTTTTTTTCCTAAACACTCATCATTTAAACATGCCTCTTCATAAACAACTCAAAACTATGATACCGGAAGATGCCAGTCGCTAATCGCCGGGTTGGTTTCCTGGAGGAGCGAATCTCGACAATGGTGGATGTGCACCCGAGTTTGCTGGTGGGCATCAAAGGTTCCCCAAGCATCAGGTTGATCAGGGAGCTCTTTCCGGCCGCTATTTCTCCTGAACCGCGCGAACGGTTTAATATAGTTATAATATTTATATTAACTTTAAACTGACCCTCATCATATTGCAGCAAAGAGCTAATGGTTACACTCTGAAGTTGTTCGATAGCTGCGCTATTGGAAAAAGAGGCTAAATGCTTATTCGAAAAGTGTCGTCCCAGATTAGCCTGTGTAATCCGCAAGGGAAAATAAGGGACGTTACTTTCAGTTGTGGTTAAGAAGATACTTGCTTTCAACGAAAATAACATAAAGCGAAAATGTTCGTCCCATACTTATCTGGGACGTCAATTAACGCACATGGATTAAGCCCCGTTTTCCGAGAGAGCGGCTATTATTACTTTAATTATTATAGTAACGTTGGTACTAAATCATTTAATGTTTTCAAACACTACATCTCATTTTTATTATTTAGAATGTTTCTTTATAAAAATACTTCTACAGTTTTGTCCTTTGTTATCATGGAGATGAAGAAAACAATTCTTCAACCTTATAACATTTATAGCTTGTAGACTGATAATTTAGTGGTCGTGAGCGGAAGAATGTGGTGCTGGAGAATTTGGTCTGAGAACATATAGAACATGAACATTTTATATTACTTGCAACAGTAGTCTTTTTTATCAGTGAAAGCATGAATAATGTAACGGTGGCTGAATGATTTATGTATATTTATTTCGACACGTTTCAATGGTTTATGCTGTATTTCCTGTATTACTTCGTGTTTTGAGTAAATAATGAAGTAGGGTGTTTTTTTAGGTCCTAATTCAAAGTGAATAGTCTGGTAGTATAATGCCAGACACACCAACATTTCCTACGTTCAAAAAGTAATACAAGGTAAGAGTTTGTTAAATAACGAAATTACGCAATTTTTAAGCGTGCACAATAACAGACTAGCGGGTGATTATAAGAATACTAATGTATTTTTAAGGATAATGTTTCCGGGGTGCCATTATCCATATAAATCATTCATACGTACCTACGATGAGAAAAGTGCACTCGCTCTTTTTGATTTAAGCTTTTCTGGTTTCGAACGCCTTTTCTATGCCTGCAAAATTTCATCGCAATTTAGTTAATAGTTGTAGTAATATGGTTTGTGAACTAATATATGTATCTAGGTTTGCATGCATTTCTTTTATTATACGTTTCACTTTAAGTACACTGACATCCGTCGGGCTTTAAATATGGTTTACACATTTTAAGATTTACTGATGTAACATTTGAATAAAAGTCAAACCAGTACAAGGTGGTTCCACACGCATGAATGTGTTTACATTGCTAATATATTTTCTGTATCTTATACATGTATATTCACGTTTCGCTACACCCATATTTCCATGTAAGTTATTACGTGGCATCAATACTTTAGTACTTCCTGGATTGAATTGCTACAATAAACGACCGCACAATGTCAAATGAACGAACCTATGAATGACGCATGACTTCACACAGGCGGTAAAATCCTAAACGAAACATAACGCTTCGGCATTTGGGAATTGTATGGGCCTCTTGTGAAATGGAAACTGTTTAGATGACGAAGCATGCTTAAATTACACGGACATACAGTCCAATACTTTAGTTCGTTGATACGTGCACTAACATTAAGTTGTATCATGTAAAATAAAACACTGTTTCATAATTTCGACAAGGTTGTGTACACTGATTAAACACATACGTACCATTTGGATATAGACACGTATCATAGGATGATGAAACACGGGTATTTTTTCTTGGGCATTGTCATATGTATGTCATCCTATGACATTACTCAAATGTTTCACGAACATCAATGGTAAAATTGAGCTCTGGTTTTAAATATTTGTTTGAGAATTCGGCAAGAAAAGTAACTAACTTGATTAGTTGGTACATTCATATTTGAATTAAAAAAATAATTGGACACAACTTTAGTTTTCTTGAAATTTGAAGTGTTCGTATTTTTATTAATGGCAGTTATTTTGGGATAACGTAAAAAAAAGTATGACTACTATTTAATTCATGTATTCGAATCCGCGAGATCTCATGCGCGAACCATTAGGCAACACAAAGTTATTCCCTGCCACCTACTCACCCCGAACAAATCCTTTGCGATTCATGAATGTACATATACCCATCACTTTTTAAGCGAGTAATATGTACAAAACACTTTTTTAAATATGTTTGTTTGTAGGGGACCTATATAATGCATATTCGTTATTGGAATCAATGAATATCTTTAAATTGCTAATATCACAATATGCCCTTTGCAATATTTTACTTAAATCGTTTTGAGTATACCAAGTAAGCATTTCTATTCGTGGTATGAGATTTATTAATACAAGCATTTCTGTGCTTTGTCTTATAACGCATAGTTACACATTCTCAAGATGAATCAATTGAACTGGCGCTTTACTTAACCGACAAGTATCAATGACATATGTTATGACACATCAGCTGTTTTTTGTTGCGGAATTTTGGCAAGCATATAATTACGTATCAGTAAATTGACCAGATAAAGGATGGCCAACATTAAACAACACGAGAGGTGCAATTTTAAGGAAGGTGGGACAGAAATTTAACAAGAGAATCACATTTATAAACAAATGTCGGCCCCTGTCGCCAAATTGCCAAGACCCTTGAATATGTTAGTAAAATAATAACATGATGCAGAGTAATACCAATAAACATAATTGTGTTCCTGTATTTGAACCAGAACCGTTCGTCTAACAGCCGATATGCTTCTTCTTAAACAAAAATCGACCCCGTTAACGGACGAATTGTGTATATGTTTTTAAAAAATTATAAAATTGCTAATAAATACCCGTCATCGAGGGGGGTGGGGGGGGGGGGGGAATACTTCAATGTGATAATTACACAGAACACATGCAACCACCTTGCAATTATGGAAACGTTGAAGTTGATATGGTCTGGTCCTACACTTCTAACCCATATTCAATT